>NC_056736.1:233764187-233924187 GCF_019279795.1 Protopterus annectens
AACCATCTGTATCTACCTGTAGGACAGTACAAAACACTGAAAGACGAACTGAAAATGAGTATTATACTAGTCAATAACACCTCCGATTACTAAGAAGGTATGTATAACATGTAGTATGTCTGTGTATGTAGTACCTGTACTGTGAGAATTACAGTGTAATCAATGCATATAGTGGAAATAGCTATCTTGTAGCGATGTATTGTTGATCAGTAGTAATGCTTGTAGTATTCTATGTATGTACTTCTATAGGTCACACGGCAAACTCCGCATACACCACAAGGGATGATATGGGCTTGGAACCCACCAATTCGCTTCCAGCCACTGTCAGTGTCAGGATTGGTCCAACAAATATGTGCTATAACAGGGGATAGTATGTGTATAACAGTCAACATATGTATGGGTGTATAAGTAAGATGATCATGTTAAAGGTGGGCTTACCATGCAAATATGGTGTGCATTGTGGGATATTGTGCCAATAACTGTGTAATATACAGTATTTTAGGCAGATCTGTATTCTATTCTACATAGCAGTTCTGTTATGTTATGCAAACAGTAGTTATGTATATTGGCAATTACAATACTCAATAACAGGATACATATCATTTGTATTCATCTGACAGTTTAGCAGCATGATAGCAAAGATAAATGGAAGAGCCAGGTAACTATCCATGCACATAACACATGTAATATCCACCTCTCTAGTATAGTTTGCAAGCAATAACAGCTATGCATGTGTACATGTTATGCAAATGTGTAGTGACCTTTGTTACAGGGCTGTACCTCTCTAGTATCATTTGCAAGCAATAACAGCTGTGCATGTGTACATGTTATACAAATGTGTAGTGACCCTTGTTACAGGGCTGGACCTCTCTAGTATCGTTTGCAAGCAATAACAGCTGTGCACCTTCTTACAGGGCTGGGCCAAATAGCTATGCACACACCTACATAGAGTGGATATTGAGAGTAGAGACACACTGGTTGAACTACCAGGTTTGTGTAGCCCAATCTCTCATTACCAACTTAACGGCCGCTTGCACATACTGTATGTAGAGTAGTGCACAGCACTGGTAATGAAACAGGTTGCATATCATCTTTAACACCAGTGTAACATCTGCAGTAGGAGTGTAAGATGAAGGAGACAGCTGCCCATGTGTAATAGCCCCTTCATAGGTGATGGCTCACACTATCTGATTACATCCTGATCATGTTGATAGTGGCATCAGAGTCTATTGATACATGACTCTGTTTGGAGAGTTGATGTCTGTGCCCAACAGAGCTCATGGTCCTGGTGGATATGTGAGTATATACCCAGAGAAGGAACTAGACCTGTAGACACTTGCATCACCTGTAATCAACTAACAGGATGTGATGTGCTCCTCACAGGAGGATTGCTGCTAAAGGTAGCTACAATATTATCGTAATAGCCACTGTTGTCATGCCCATAACACAAATATTTACATGTGAGCATCACTGTCTAAAACATCTTCATAAGCAATACATAAACTAAATACAGTACTTGGTACTTGTAGCACTGAATGCTCATACAGGCATGTCCACTAGTCAGCTACTGGTGTTTACTAATGTCAGCTTTGTGTATGTGGCCATCCTGGGGGAATGTAATTTCTATGCCACGTACACTGCCAAACCCACCTAACACCACAACCCACACATTGTTTGGGATGCAGCTACAGGGGTAAGCTGGAAAGCAGCCCAGTCTACAGCCATGACTGGACTGGACAGTCATGAGGTGTGGGTTAACACATCCAGCTCATCAACACAACCAACACATACCCTTACCAGAACCCAGTAAGGACACCCATACACATTACCAGAAATCACACACATTCACATACACTTTTAAGTATCTGGCCAAACAAATGACCTCCAAGCAGGAAGAGACAGACACCGAAATATACAAACTGTATGACATAGTTTGCATAATTGTGCCACACCTCAGAACATGTGACTGGAAACATGCCCAACAGTACTCATTTGTGAATGCAAACTCTAGCACTATGTTACACACCAACCTATGCGAGGGCATACATACTGTCACCTGCCTGTCTGCCATGATTAGCCACATACTCATACACTAGACCACCTTTTGAACTATACACATGGCTCTGGCATATTCCATGTTGTTGTGCAGGACCTGTGATGTAGTAGCCTGGACTGCATGGAAACACATGTAGGAACTGTCAAGTCTTGTAGCCCATGCAGGTATGTCCCAAAGCCTGGGAAGCATTCTGCCATTGGCCAGAATGATACTGCAGTAGAGGGGCAAAAGGACTGTATTCCACAATTGTCTAATGTAGTGGTGCACGTCAAAGGATATCTAGTATCTGTCTGCCTGAGATAACATGGTTGACAGACCATGATGCTTTGCCAGACAGGGTCTGCTCCTGTCACCCCTGAGAATATGGATACTGCCTAGGGCTCATGCTTCCCCTATAGCACCTTCATCATGCACAGTTCAAGTGAAGATCCACTGCTGTTACAGGGACAGCCAAGCAATAAACTGCGGGTCTCACTACACAATGATACATGTCAGAAACACTATACGAATACACATATGTCAATCCCTAACATGGAGAACATATCTATGTAGTGGCTAAGACATGTTTCAATGCTCAGGAGAGCACACCTGCATGACCATGTTAGAACACATACCTCACCTCTTGCCCATTATCCTTTATTGGAACACACGGGCCACAGGTGTGTCCATATTCCTGAAGGATATGTACACCCCCACGCTAGTTGCACTTGCATAACTACATATGCGTTATGCTGAGCAACTACCTTTGTGCCAAAGTGGAATTCAAATTGCACCTTAAGACAGATCACCCACCAGGCAGCGGATTTCCCGACTGTCATAATGTGCTGTAATGGGGAAGATTAGGTCTGAGACAGAACCATAATAATGGCTACTTTCAACTATTCCATTATGAACTCGGAAGATTCCTCATGTACCAACACCTGCGCTCAATGCATGTTGGATTCCATAAACACCACTGACCTGGATCACAGTAGTCACACAAACAGGGCTAACAGTATGCTACACATAGTTAGTCTCCAATGCCGATGTTATGTTTCCTTAGAGCAGAGTGGTGACTGTCATGGCACTCATGCAGATGGACAATGCATGTGCAAATGCTGAATCCTACACAAATGAACCTTAAGCAGCCACATATGTGCAGTGATTGTGCCATTGAAACAGAACCAGGATTCTACCCAATACAAACAAGAAGGCAAACCGGTGGTACCATGCTTTAAACTGTACCACAGAAGGTAGTAACTGTTGCAAGAGTGAGCACACATGAGTGTAGGTGATCCTTGGTCAGCCTCAGTAAGATTCAGATACACTATATAAAGCCACGCAAAGCCACTGTGAAGCTAATCAGCCACATATTATGAGGCCAAGCATAGAGCATTCTATTGCTGTGTCATTAATCGTAATGGCAACGACAAGACCAGCAATGCTGCACATCACTATGGCATGGGAAATACTGCACCTACAGAAATAGCACCCGTTCATCCTGATAGGGTCTTGGAGAACCTAAACCCACTCTCACCCCTTCTTCCAACAGGTACACTTAGTAATATATCCATGTACACTACAGGGCCCCTGTAATAATGACTATGCAGGTAGAAGCTGCACTCTCTAAAGCCATACATACAGCTTTCATGGGACCTGTCAACATCCCAGGGTGTATCCTTCACAAATGTAAAACATTCAGCTATCCACATACACATCATGTTCAATCATAGCTCCATGTCAGGCTGTGTACACACCAAATGGTGCACATCAACAGTTATCACACCCTACAAAGGGGGAGACACCATTGATAATGGGAAATAGTGCATAACTACCCAGCTGAGTCTGGTCTGTAAGGCCATGAACCATGAATAACGTATTTGATGTACTCAGTACAGATGTAGATGTCAGTAGGGTAGCTTCACACTGCATATCATGACCTTGCCAGGTCATAGGACACCATCACCCATACTGTGTTCCAGCTACACTCAGTAAACTAGGTATCACAGAAGTGGTTGGCAACTGGACTGCTAGCAGAAACAACACTACAGAAGGTATCTGACTAATACATACACATCAAACCAGTGCCAGCCACAGTAATACAGGGTTAATTCCTGGTACTCCCCCTCTTTGTTATCTATACCACACAGACTAACACAGAAGGCATCAGCCTATTGATGTTTGAAAATGACTATGAACAAGGAGCAATAGTTGACTCAATGTGTGCAGAGTTCTACATAGAGAAGGGCCTTAGTGTGTCAGATGTGTGATGTGTGATGTATGGCCACAATCTGACAACTAAGTATTGCATTGTCATCCCATATGTTACAAACCCTGTACCCATGTACTACCACCTAGGCAGCGGTCAACATCATGTCAACTGTGTATATGGGATGCAGCTGGACAGTACTCTTTCCTTTGATAGTTACTTCACCACACCAGACAGGTAGTCGTATGTTGCACCCCTAATCATGACAGGGTGCCATCGAGGAATATAGAGATAAATGCTCAGCCATACTCAACACCCATGTGACCCATAATAGATCACATATTTCCTTTAAGGGTTAATTCCCGTGTGTAGATGTCCTACACTGCCCTTCCCAATCCCTAGCTGCACTATGTAGCATGCAGCCTACCCTGAATAAACCCATGTCCAACCCAGAGGTGTTGGTCATGCTACACTTAACATTTTCCTGATCCCAAATACACACATATGTCATGGACATCCACCTTTCTAGTACAAGGATCACAACATGCCTGACACATCTCTGTCCCATACGCTTAACATACACTTAACATACTCTTGCCATGCTATGCAACCCTGTCCAGCAAAGCTGCACATTGCCCCTCTCTGTGACATGGTGTGATGACCGCATGCCAAATATATCAGTAGCCCTGTGGATCAGTTCTGTGGCACTGCTTGAACTGGCCACTGAAACTTACCTGTCTGTTGTCTATGGCTAGGTAACCTGTCTGCCTAGGCTGATAAATGGCCCAGGGCATATAGCCTACTAGATCACTATGAACATACATGCTATAGTTGATATCCAACCTTGCAAATACCATCAGGCTAGTTATTGTCTCATGTCTTACACATGTGCAGCACAGGCAGTACATGGCAGGATGCTACACAGCTGTACAGTCCCATGCAGATGTATATGGCAAAACACATACATGCTTGCAAGTCTGCAGGGTGAGAGGTCATGTCCGTAATGGCTATGTATGACTATATATGTGATATATACATAGCATTAAGGTCAATTGCATTAATGTAAACACATCCATACATGTGCTAATAGGTAAAGACACTAGTACAGGCAAACAGACATGCCCACATCAAGACAACATCCACATGGTGTATGAGCAATATCATCACATGACACACACACACATATATGGCGATAACATCACATCACCAGTAAGTGTCATATGTGTGTGACGTATACATGTCAGTGGTGTTAGTGTCATGTAGATTTGCAAAGACGTATTTGTAATCTTAATAAATGCAATACATATGTATGTTCAGCTGTACTGCTGTACTTCTCTGTGAGTTATTGTGACCTTTCTCCATCATTATGTCTTCCAGGTATGTCATGTAGCCAACTGTCGGTGTACAGCCGCTTGGAGGATGAGGTCCTCATCCCATACCTCCTCGACAACCACACAACACTTTCAGCCATGTGCCACAGGATGCACAGCAGTGGGATGCCCTGTGGGAGAAACTCTGCAGGAGGGTAAATGATGTTGGTGATCACAATTGCACCTATCAGCAGGTGTGCTGATTCTGCACTGACCTCATAAGATGGGAAAAACAGCATGCTAATGCAATCGCCATGGGACAAGGTGCAACAAGTTGGGGGCCACCCACACAGCCCTCACTCACATGTACCGAGGAGCTACTGGCCAACCTGGGGACAACTACAGACCTCCATCCTCAAACCTTAGCTAGTATTGTGGAAGTGGGTGTCTCTCAACCACTGAGCCTGGAGTTGCCTGGTAAGTCATTACTGCAAATATAACACAACTATATTTCACATAGTTGCATGTGTTACTGTACAATATGTAATGTAACATCATATGCAAGGCATGTATGCAGACATGCCACATACTATAGTCTGCTACTCTATGTATGCACAGATGTGCATACTCCATAGTATAGTATATTGCACTTGCTTATGTGCTAACATGGACATTGCACCCTGTAGCTATCACACAGGTGTGGATAATGATCTTACTGCTGTGACACTCCTGTTTAGGTACCTCTGGCATTTTGCAGCAACAGCAGCCTGTGTCAGGTGAGATTGTTATTATTTATCAGGCTTGATAATGCATGGAACATATTAATTGCATGCTATCTGCCATAACAAATGTTCACATAATGTATGGTGGTCCTGTTAATGGACACTGGTCAGACCTGCAATGCATCACAGTGTTTACCCATGTGAAACAATTGAAGACTATATGAAACACCTACACTAAACCTTCCAAACTGTCATTGCCAGATGTGTGGACAACAGTGAATACAATGGTGGAGGTGTGTTTCACTGTAGGGACGGGTACTACATATCAGCATTACACATGTTGGGAATACGAACAGTACTGTACAGAGAGCATATGTGTGAACACACTCCAAATGTGTTGGAGCTGGAGTATGACCGGCCCACAGGATACACCCTTGTGGATTATACCCTTGCTATGAATGTCACACAATGTCATGTGTTATCTGACAAGTCCATGACATGTAGTGGGCTGACTGCAATACTGCTCAACTATCCTGCAAAACATGTCTCACATCCCATACATACCACCCTTTGTCTGCATAACCCTGTCCTCAGTGGAGCATATGACATCTATGGGTGTATGTCATATGGGATAACACTGACATGTGAAATAAGATGGCCATCACAACCATTGGACAGAACATGTGTACACATGGCCATGGAGGATGGCCAGAGACATGAAGCAACACACAAAGTAGATGTGATGTACATGTGTGTACATCCTGTTGTACATTGGCTCGACACAATACAACGATGGCCTTTGTGTAATGGTGATATTGCAGATGTGAAACACTAAACATCATACAGGCCTGTGCACAGCTTGTGTAGGCATAACATGAAACCAACAAATAACATGTCTTGAACATCTTGAGTGTGTCACAACATGAAAGCATTCACCTATATAGTATCCAAATACATACATGTGTTGCACAACATACACATACAACCACATCAGGCCACAGATACAGTACATTCACCTTGCTGGTGTCAGACATCACTGTCATGCCTGCTACTCATGTGTGTGAGGTACACAGATGGCATGTGGAACATAGAGTACTGCTAAGTTATCCATGTGTTGGCATAGTTGCCAGGCATCAGTAATATGGTTGCAGATGTGCAGGGGTGTCATCCGCATACCATTCTGTGACCTGTGTCACACATTCCACATTAGGGTTTAGTGTGTATACACCTCAATGACGTGGACCACATTCCACATTAGATATGCATTGCATGTAAACATAGTCATGGCAATGAACTGTGTCAGTAGCTCACACTGTATAGCAATTGTGAAGCCACATGATGCCCTGCAATGGCTATGCACATCAGTTCAATGTGCAGTATGTTCCTGCATATTTGTAGAGTGGACAGACAACACTGCATCAGCTGAAGGCCCATGTTAGTATAACACGCCCCTGCATTGGGACACCATTACCATACTGTAGATTGGAAAGGACACCATTGTGTTACACATGTATGCATGTCATTCAACACATCGGCAGAAGACATGTCATACTACATGTGATTGGCAAGGTCATACTCCACACAGCAGGCCAGTGCACTGTAAATCTGTGCTGGTCTGTGGCACCATTGCAAAGTAGGGACAGACATGTCAAACATGTGTGTACAGGCACATGCACAATGTCTAGACTCAGCTCAGGGGTAGGTGGAATAATGTTGAACAGACATGCACTGCTTTGGGGGAGATATGCAAGCTAGGGCTCATGCAAACATAGTATTCAGTTGACATACCCTACTGCTCATGTCCTCACACATAGGAGCAGTGGCCAACACAAAGCATCAGTGGCAGATATACAAAGGTCAGCGATAGTCTGTTAACATGTGGTGTATGTTGCACACACCATGGCAGTGCAGTGCAATGGTGCAAAGTGCATGCATTGTGTTGCAGGTATGGGGCATAGGCTACTAACACAAATGGTGGAATACAGGTATGTATGCTAACCATCACTATAATTGTGTAAGGTGCATGTCGTCTGCTATAACACATGCATGCTGTTGTGTGCAACTCAGGGATGTATGATAACTACCACAATAATTGTCTAAGCTGAATGCCATCTGCCATATCAGCTGCATGTAGCATGTGTGTCTGTGTGTCTGTTTGTCTGAGTGTCTGTGTGTTTGTCTGTGTGTCTGTGTGTGTGTGTCTGTCTGTGTGTGTGTCTGTCTGTGTGGGTGTGTCTGTCTGTCTGTCTGACTTTGTGTGTGTGTGTGTGTGTGTGTGTGTGTGTGTGTGTGTGTGTGTGTGTGTGTGTGTGTGTGTGTGTGTGTGTGTCTGTGTCTGGTATAACTTGTAATGTACAGTTCTTGTCTTTCCCACACAGGTGTTGATGTAGGTGAGTTGCCCTTCTGCAGTCCACCTGATGTTAGTGTCCCCACAGACTCTAGCAGTGATGATGAAAGTATGATTGAGGCTTAGGCAGGGTTGTCAGGGGCTGAATCTGTGCCATTGGATGCCATTCCACCTGTCTGCCCCTCATCCTTGCACACAGTTCCCCTGCCTACACATACCCCGTCACCACTGGTCATAGAGGAAGGACAATTGGCGGGTGGTAGCATGGAGCAGGGAAGTGTGGAGACTATGGAAGGTGTGCCTGCACACCATGATCCCAGTCAACTGACTGGTGATGTCCCACACAGGTATGTGCCCTGCACTGCTTGTAGGAGGACCACTTGGCTACATGTCACTGTGAGACAAAGCACATTAGCTGGAGCAACCAGATGCATGTTTCAGGCTGTAATGGAGGCACAGGCACGTGCTGAATGGCACAACAGATAAGGTCTGAGGCTTCAGAGGGCTGCTGTCCATTCTTTAACTGACAACATCCAGGCAATTGCAAATGTTCACGATCATCTTGCAGATGTCTTGGATAGACAATTGTGTGACATGGTGGGAGTCCTTGACCATGGCATGTCAATCCTTGAGCGTGAAATGTCTATGCTGGAACATCTGGTTGGAGTGAGGCGTCAGGCATGGACGTAGGTCTGCTACATCACCTGTTGAAGGTCTATGTGAACATGCTACTATACATGCCCGCTTGCATAGTGGCAGTAGCAGCAGCAGTGCAGCTGGTGCTGTGCAGTCCACACCAGGACACAGCAGGCCATGTGCATGTGATACTAGACAGTCCTAATAGGGACACAATTCCAGTGGACATGTGTTATGAGACAGCACTCAATCTGGACCTCTGCCTGGTAGTGCCTGTGCAACTCCTGGCAAGCGCAGGTCACTTGGCAGTGGCCGGACACCATGAACTGTGAAACCTGCCTTGTACAGTCTGCAGCTGTCAATAATACCCCTGTGTAGGCCAGCCGCATGCCAGACCTGTGTGCATGCATACACACATACTGGAAACAAATGTAGGGCACAACACACAGATGCATAACATCCACACATGCCCAATGATATCACAGGCCCAAACACACACACATGATATATTCCAATGGCTCAGCCTAGGCCTCTGGCACACATTATCACCTTGTGCAAATGATGATGCCTGTGCCGCATCCCTGTCATCCACACCTTTGGTGCAGGGACATGCTCATATGTTCTGATGCACAGGGTGAACACATACTAGGTAGACAGTTGTAGATTAATATTGTTGAGTAGTGTTGACACGCAGCAGACATACCATGTATTACAGTTTTAGAATGCATTTTGTACATTTGACAGTATGTATCATGTGTAACAACACTAACAGTATGTTGATCTTGACATTCTGCCTTCCTCTTTCAGGTGTAGTTGCATGTGCTGGGGAATGTCAGTGTTTGCGGTCGGTGTTCCATATGTCCATGTTGACTACCCACAGGTCAGTATGGCAATACCTGCATGCACTTTATAGCTTCCACATCACAGTTATATTCTCCCATGTTTCAATTATGTTTACTGTTCTAATGATCCAGGGGCATGATAGCTGTGTAGTAAGCTACTGTGTTCAGAGCCATCACATCCATAGTGGATTACATTACACGTATAGTTGCCTGGAGCGGGAAGGAGGTAAAAGAATGGTATGCTGGATGACAAGGGTAAAGGCCAGTGGAAATAATGGCTTCTCATTGGTAAGCAGTAATACCCACTGCCATGACAGCATGCAAACACAGAAAAACCCACACACTAAGGGATTCACAGACAATGTAACACACACACACACACACACACACACACACACACACACACACACACACACACACACACACACACACACACACAGTTGCCAGTGTTCAGATGAGAACCCCTGTCTATGTGCATATCTTCATTATAGTACTATGCAATTACAAGATGCACCACAGAGATTACACACATACAGGTAGTCAGAATGGCCTAAGATCGAGGACATCGACAGGGATACTGCAGTGCAGTGAGTGTATGTGAGGAGGGGGGTCCATCAGTAGGCTATGTAACAACAGGTCACACCCCAGGGTGTACATGTTAACAGGTGGTTAGAATGCCTGTCCAAGATTGATAATATCAACAGGGATGCTAGATTGCATTGAGTGGATGGGGGGAGGGGGCATTGACATTTCACTATGGTAAAATACAGCCTCACTCCAGGGACCGGGCAGCCATACATACGGACAGCCACACACACACACACACACACACACACACACACACACACACACACACACACACACACACACACACACACACACACACTGTAGCAGTCACAAATATATACACTTATGTCAAACACTTACAGACATTTTACATGTGTGAGGTTCAACCACCTGCCTATACCTTTCTTTCTACACTTCACTCTGTACTGGTGTCAACAACAGTGTTCAGGAGAGTGATAACATGTGGGATGTATTCCCAAGCATACGTGACATATATGGACACACACACACACACACACACACACACACACACACACACACACACACACACACACACACACACACACACACACACACACATGCCAGTACTGTGAATCAAACACCTGCCTATCTCATGATAGGTATTACAGAAGTACAGCACTATCGCATCCGGTACAAAGCTTACTGACTCTTTCCTTTGCCAACTGTGCTGATATATGCACAATATATGCACATGGGAGGTATTACTGTTACAGGTGTCATGAGGTTTGCCTTCAGTGTCACCCTTACAGCATTCTACATTGTCTGTCTTCCATTTCAGTTAACAAAACCTGATCTTAGCACTTACACAGGTTATTGTAGGACTGGCTGTAACACACCAGTGAGCTGTCCTCAGTAATCATTCATCTGCAAAGAAGCCCCACCACTTAGTAGTCATGTCCAAACATCTGTCCATACCTCATATATGGATTACTGTACTTAGAGCATATCACCAGATACAGTTGACAATGTTGAGGCTGTATTGCAACAGCATGATGTACTAAGATAACAGTCACCTTCTGACATCAGACACTGCACACACATGGAATCTACACAAACATCAATACATGTAGACATGTGCGGTCTATAGCAGTAAGTGCACTAGCAGGTCAAGAGGATACATTCTACACCTTTCCCACACCATGTGTGAAACATAGCCGAGCATTACACCATAATGGATGTTGTATTCATGTACTGGTAGGACACTACCACCTTCACCGAGTAGCCAAGTGTATATATATGACAACAGCACATATCAGCGAGACACATGCAGCATTATTCCATGTCATGCTCTCACAAACTGTTACTTGACAGTGCCATGGTGAAGCCATGGCACTGCAATGGTCAACAGTGAGCACATCATATTTGCCACACTTATCTCATGTTTACTGGAAGAGTGCCAGCAATGTGCTCTGTTAGAGCTAGGCAGAACACTCATTCAAGCATGTGCAAGGTCTGTGGCTTGTAAACATCTCACCCCAGCATGTACTGGCTATTGTGGTACTAAGGCTAATGTCCAGACAGCACACAGCATGCATGGCTTGCAATTGTTGACATGGGATATATGTAGGAGCTGTGGTCACACATGGCTATACATGTCATGAACATATCACCTGTGACTACTCAGGAACATACAGAGCAGAGCTGGATTTCCCTGAGTCTGTCAATACAGGCCTTGTGTAGGTCCTATGACCCTGTTATTTGGGTATGTTTGTAGGCATTGCATTAGGTGGACATGTCTAAAGACATACATGCCACATGGGTGTTGTATGATATGATAGGTGTCATGGGTGACCAGTAGAGAGAGAATATTACCTCTGTTAATGTAGGTATCAAACCTTATGCACTGTTAGCATGCTATCTGCCATGTGCACGTGTGTAATGACTGCAGTTACATGTATGTAGAAAGGATAATGAAAGCTATGGTAATGTCATTTATGTTGTATGAGTGTGGGATGTACATATCCAGGGCAGGTACAGTTAGGTCATATCCAACCATGAGGGTGTTGTTTACTGGTGTGCAGCAACAGTCGACCGTGTTAATGCTGACAACATCTGAGAGACCTTGGTATGTGTACAACTTGAGCTGGTTACAAACAGTGCTATTATTGCATTGCATAACACATTATGCAGCTGTGTCTGTAAATGGGTACTTTGCATAGCTGATGTAGGCCTAGGTACAGTCCACCAATCGAGGGTTATCTTGTGGACTACCATACTATGTCATACCACATATGGATGTGTGTTGGTAGTCTGGGGACAAGGTGGTGGATGTATATGAGGATACAACCTAGAATGCAGCATTTGCCACTGTCACCTGTACCTGACTCATCTGTGATGCGTTATGTCAGAGTAGTGGTCTTTACATGTGAGTAGCCTTTATGAAAATGTGTACACCACCACTTGGAATGGTCCATACCACTGTTATGGCCCACATGTCTGGATCTGAGTTATATGGTGGTAGTGCAATTGTGCACTACAGAGCCTTCAGCCAGGTGTTCCTCACTGCACAGATGTCAGTATTCCACATTGTAGGTTCTACATTGAGCAAATGGATTACTAAAGCCACACATCTAGCACTGGTTAGCATAAGCATCCAATACAATTGTCTTGTAGGTATCAGGGTGTTACATCTGGGTGTAGGACATTTGCCTGGGAATGCGGCTATATGGGTAAATGCGACCTAGGTATTATCCACACACATGTGAAACATGAATGCATGTGCTCTGTGTTGAAGGCTTGTTATTCAGTCATGACAGCCCGGAATGACAGACACTGGACAACCTCATAATAACAGCAGGACATTGGCTCATTGTTTTGGTCTAGCAGTTGTCACTCATACCATGACATCACTGCGAGTGGCAGTAATGTGCTTGGTAGCAAATGCCTCATGTAAGGTGATGGACAGCAGCAGAAATTGTGTATGTGTCCAATGTGAGATATACTTAGGGTAACAGTCCTGCTAATAATGACAACTACTAACACAGCCGGGAGAGGTCATCTTGACACCTGCACCTCAGTACTATTACACAATGTGGCTCACACATTATGCTTGCACATGCCACTGTTCCACATATAATGCCACTGTCCACAACCTGCTATCAATGTATGCCTTTCAGGGCAGCAAGGTGTGTGACACATGCTGTAGGTAGCATCCGCCTGTGTGACCCAGGTAACCTATTGTCTGTCATGTCCACACATGCATGAATGTGTTTACTTAATATCTATATGTCAGTACTTCATGTGTACATGTATGCATGTGTATCACACAGCACAGACACATATATATCATTTACAGGCCACGTACAGGTATCAGGTAGTAAACCAGTATGATGTGCATATATACTGACAGGTAAGATGTACATAGCTGTAAACCTGTGTGTTTACAATAGGACTCCATTACAATGTGTTCTGTACATGTAAGTGTATGAGCATGAACACCATGGCCTTCTATGGTTAGAATCAGATTGCATCCCAAACATCCCTTTGCTACTAAGTGTATGAGCATACCCACTGCCAACTTGTGTAATATGAGTCAGTGCATCCAACAAGCCCTTTGTTATAAGTGTATGAGCATGCCCAGTATAACCTTGTGTAGTTGTAGTCATAGTGCATCCCAAGCAGCCCTGTGCTACTAAGTGTATGAGCATGCCCACTATAACCCTGTATAGTGATAGTAGTTGTCCATTCTACAGATGGCCATACTATAGTTCAGGTTCCTGTTGTGCTACAACTATACCTCTCAGGCATCTGCAGATGATGTGTCTTGTTTGTGCATACAGGTTATAATTTACACCTACTTTAAACACACAGGTTTACAGCTATGCACTTCATGACTGTCAGTCTCCCTGTTGTTGTCCTCAATCTTAGAAGGGTAGTCTGACTGCCTTGGAATGTGTAATCTCTGTGGCGCATCTCGTAACTGTGTAGTACTGTAATAATGATCTGTAGATAGACAGGAGTTCTGATCCCACCACTGGCAACTGTGTGCATGTGTTTGTGTGTGATAGCAAATGGCTGAGTGTGTTTGTGTGTGTGTGTCTCAGCAAATGCCTGAGTGTGTGTGTCAACAAATGCCTCAGTGTGGTGGTGTTTGTGTATTTGTGTCTGCATCCTGTCATGACAGTGGGTTTTGCTGGCTTTTATCCTTGTCAACCGCTAAACCTCTCTCTTTCCCCATCCCCACTGCAAGTAATCGGTTCTGTGATGTCACCCAGCACAGAAGTGGAATCAAAGTAAGTGTAATTGTATGTGTTCTGTGGCACATACTCCAACTGCATACCACTGTACTAGTTACCTTTACATAGGCAAGATGTGTATGCACAATAGTGGCTAGTGTGTGCGTGTTTGTGTGCGTGACTACCCTGTAGCCAGGCATACACATGTGTAATGTCTTTTAGCTCACCATGGTAGCCATATGTGGTGACCAGTGTCTACAAAGTATTACATAGTTAGGAATGGTAAAGAATACACAGTCAAGCACGACTACAGTTGGGTATGTTATTTTCCTGAGCCACTGTTGAGCAGTGACACAGAAGTGGTCACTGTGGTGTAAGTCCATACCCATCATTTCCCCACCCTAACTCCACAATCCCCTGGGTAGATTACATTATCCATCATTCCCCACCCCAAACTCCACATACACAACAACCATCCCTTCTCTGGTGAACAGCATAAGATTTAAATGTTATAACACAAGAGATGCCTCTGTTTTGTGTACATGTCAGTTCTTTTGGAACCCTTCTGTGTCACAAAGGGTGTTCAGACATGTATAATATATATATATATATATATATATATATATATATATATCTATATATCTATATATATCTATATATATATATCTATATATATATATATATATATATATATATATATATATATATATATATATATATATATATATATATATATATATATATATATATATATATATATATATATATATATATATATATATATATATATATATATATATATATATATATATATATATATATATATATATATATATATATATATATATATGTAGTTATGACAGTTGTACAGATGTAGACTTGTCTTTGTTGTTTCACAGAGTACAGTACATTCAAGGATACTGTAAATATGTACACAAAGTGACTGCCCATTTGTTTTCAGTACTGTGGAATACCTGTAGTAAGATGTGCATTATAGATGCCATGCAATATGTGTACAAACCAGATGGTTTAGTGGTATGTCCAGTGACCTCAGTGTGCATGGTCCAGGGTTCAAGACCTACAAGCCTTGTCGATACTATCAATTAGGATTGAATAAGACAGTTGTAAGCAGGTGTAAATGTGTTTTCAGGTACACACAGGTAACAGACATGTACAACTCGCAGTACACTTGAAATGCCCTTATTTGGCAATCCTGCTGGTGTCACCCACCTACGAATACACGTCTGGGACTACTGTAATCCAATAATCTCCATGGTGCATGCTGTAACTGCATAATGCTGTAGTGTGCTAAACTAGTTTGGTAGGTGTTCTAATCCCAGACAGGTCAACTGTGTGTCTGTCTGCCTGCCTGTGAAAGAAGCAATGCTTTTAGAGTATGCACACTCTTTACAATTCACATACCCACCTTTGGCAATCCTGCTGATGTCACCCACCTAGAAATACACCTCTGGGACTACTGTAACCCAGTATTCTCCATAGCGTGTGCTATAACTGCGTATTGCTGTAGTGTGATAAACTAGTTAGATACTGGCTCTATTCCAAGAGAGGCCAACTGTGCGTGTGTGTGTCTGCCTGAGAAAGGAACAATGCTTTTTAGAGTATGCACATTCTTTACAATTCACATAACCAACTTTGGCAATCCTGCTGTTGTCACCCACCTAGTAATACACCTCTGGGACTGCTGTAATCCAGTAATCTCCGTAGCGTGTGCTGTAACTGCATAATGCTGTAGTGTGATACACTAGTTAGGTGGGGTTCTATTCCAAGACATGGTGTGTGTGTTTGACAGTCAGAGCCTGTGTGGAGGTGGTTGTGAGTGTCTAACCAGTGGACATGTTGGGGAGTAGATTTTGTAGTTTTCCTATATGGTGTACATATTATATGTCACAATGTCCACCTCACGAGGAGTACAAATGTCAGTCAGCCAAGGGACTGTGTTGGCAAGCCATACCCCTACATCTGGCAAAAGGCCTGGTGAACAAAGTATGCAACCCTACTATTACCCGGAATATGTTCTGAACCCATGTGTCATACACAAACACACACCTAGAATATCCCGCTATGTTGCTAGTACCCTGCACATTAATGACAGATAGTAGGCATGGTGTGATTGCAGTGGGCTGCAGAGGGCATGACACCCTGTACAGCAGTACAATAAGCACATAATTGCAGACAATATGCCTTCACTATGCTCCCCACTGGATGCCTGCAACATACGTGGTGCCATCAAATGTGATCCAAAGAGGCCATACAATGCCTTACACATGTGCCCTGTATGGACCGATGCCACTGGCAACAGGGAATACTTGAATCATGCTATCAATGCAGGTGCAGGGTCAACCTGCTGTCTATAAGCAGGTCCTGCCACACCAGGCCAGTATTGGCATATCTGAGTATAACAGTCTGTGCACACAACATGTGCCAGGAAAACCAGGTACACTTGTACATGTCACTGTACATTATTGTGGGATGTGCACATCCCAGGCAATGTCCATGTCAAGGATGATCAAACACTGACATGGCATGCATTGCAAAGCTATGGCCATACACAATGGTAACCAGGATGTCAGGAAAGTTCATACAATAGCCATCTGTGTGGGACATTGCAGACACTACACCCCTGTACCACACTGCACACCATTGGGTGGCATGATGCTGAGGATTACCCTTCACCCAGCCTTGTACAGCCATCTTGCACAGCCAACCACTACACATCCATGAGGCAATGCACACCTACCTGTCAGTACTGGCACCTTGTGTCTGCGTGTGGAGTATGATGCTCCCAACCAAAGTCACACCCAGTATAACTCCCATTGGCATACCAACTGATGTCAGACACGTTCACATGCCCTAGCTCATAGAACCTCCGGATACCCCTGTGGTGCATGTAGTACCTGTGCATTACTGCAGCGTGGCAAACTAAGTAGTTAGGAAGTGTGTTTGTGGGCCTGGTAAAGTGTGTCAATGTGAGTCCATTAGAGAGTGTGGTTGTGTTGACAATGACATCTGTTCATGTGGACAGCCATGTGTGCTACACCTAATGTATGTCTATTATATCCCTGTTGCAGATGTTACTCACCAGCACACATATATGTTCTTACAGCACACCATCATGTCAGCTTTGTGGCATATGGAGTAACTGCATGCACTTGTAACAGTAGTGACTAGTCAGTCAGGGATTTGAACCCCTGTACTGGTAGGTGTGTGACAGATGATGCTTAGGTTTTAGTCTCCCAGCCATTCTCTGATGTACTTTGCCTCTGTCTGTCTCTCCCACACACTCTCTGGTGGATGTCGAGTTATACACCTGCTCAGCAGCAGCTTGTGTTTTGTAAGTGATGGTCATGATCAGGTGATGGCCTCTGCACCTATTGCAGTCCTCCTCTAGCTGTTGCATGTGGAACAGCTGTTATGATGTTCCCACAGTCAATCGCATGGAAACACAGTACATTATCTAGGAACATCATGTTGGTGTTTGCCTGTGACAGTCACTGTGAGTGGTACCTGGATCTGCTGTTTGGTAAACGGCATCACAGATGATATCTGGATGTTCCTCAAACGACATACACAGTGGGAAATGGCCTAAAGACAAGAGGGTGATATGCCAGACATGACTACAGCATGTAAGTGTAGCTATGCTTCATTCAGACTACTGCCTGTTTAAAAAGTTGTGTGTGGTAATGGATATTCTGCATGTTATAAAACTGACAAGAAGGTGCTCTGTTTGTGAGGGACCCCCATCTGTACGGCCATCTGTGGACTGGTCAGTATGTGTAACCATTTGTTTCCTGTGTTACTCACTGAACACACATCTATGAACTGCAGGAGCATAGTGTGAGGATTGCAGTCAGCACATGGTGATAGTGATGAGTTACTGCCATCACATCCCTGATTGGACATATGTCACATGAAACAGTGGTATGACAGACACTGTCTATGGTTCAAGGTGACATGCCAATAATGTGCCACTGTTCATAGCTGCAGTCACAAGTCTTCTGCACTTTGTGCAGATGTCATGCAGTATGTATGCATGTGTTGTGCTCCCTCTGCAAATGTATACCATCTGTTATGTTGAGTTGATGGTCATATCTATGCATGCTGTTATAAGTAATCCTGAATGCTGTTGACTATTACTAAGCCATATCTCTGTTTAAACTGCAACACCATAGGCTGTATGGGCGTGAAAGTCCCGGCAGAATCTCCTGTCCCACTTCAGCTGGCCATGGCACCAGGCACCAGCACATCTGGGGCCCAGCCTTGGACCTCCACTTCTGTTGGCTCTGCACCACCTTCTAATGGAACTGCCACTGAAGATGGAGCTTGTCCGCCCCTGGGAGCAGGTCCAGACAGGAACATGTCCACTGTCATACCGTCCCGGATGTGGTGCGTAGTGGGCTCAATAAGGGGTTTCGAGGCCAGATATGCCAGTTCGAGGGCAGAGTGTCACATTTACAGGGTAAGCCTGCCCCTCCTAGACAGCCCCCAGCACTGCCACCTTTGCAGATGTTTTGGTGCAGTGGTGGCTGCCCATGGCTGGGGACCTCCGTCCCACTATTTCCATCTGGGGGCTCATGGGCTTGTGACTGCCGAACACCCCTATCCATCCAAGGTGTATCCCCTGACATGTGTCATATACCGACCCTGTATGCTGATTTGTCTGTCATCCTACCTAACCTATCCTCCACGAGCATACCTACCCTCCTTCCCCCACATCCCACTCTTACCCTATGCAAACAAAAGGCCAATCAGTTCCTAGAACAACATTTGCCCCATAAATAGCTGTACATTTCACACACATGTCCACTGGACACATGTAACCCTTTTAATATGCATCATAACATACTCCAGTTGTCCTCACCCCTGTCTCTCAGGCACACAATCCTGGTATGCACATGACTCCTAAAGGTTCCAGGTACACGTGATGTAGATGACACCATTGTACACACAACACTGCCGGTCCCTCTGTGGTTACCCCATTTGTCTTTTTCATGATGATGATGTCACACACTGCACCTTGCAAGAGTACTGTTCTCACATAATGATTGAGCAGGAGCAGTTGTGTTAATGCAAATAAAATGTACAGAGTGATGTATTTGGCCAATGTACAAATGTTTGCGTGTATTAATGACACCACTACATAATACAGGCATTGCTGGTGTTTCCCTTCTCATGCCTTTGTAATGCTTTGCTGTCACATGGGATGTTCTTGATATATCTATAGATGTGTATGTATCTATATCCGGACATAGACACACACACATACATCTACATTGTGGAATAAATGTCCTGTACTGTTGAATGCCTGCTCTGGATGATATGTTTGTGATAAGATCCAATGTCTGTATATCTGCCATGGCTTAGTGGTAAATCACAATAGCTGTGTGTGCAGGGTCCTGGTTTCGAGCCTTGCAGAGGCCATTTATTTTGTGGCTGGGCAGAACAAGGCCGTTGGATACAAAGTGATTAAGGCACATTAAAGCAGTTGTGAGTGGGTGTGCATGGGTTTGCATGGAGCTAAGCAATGCTAACCTCCGGTTACAGTTTCTTAACCTCAGTTAGCCTCTACATTGCTTCACCAGTGTAATACTCACATACTGGCAGCCAAACAGGCTTACACCCGCTTACTCCCTACAATATTACCTTGTGATGTCTATTACATCGGATTACATGCCTACAGTATTGGGAATGGCTGCCCATTAGGCGAAAGCATGCCGTTCGACTGTACGGAATCCGCGGCCTGTCCAGAGTTTAATTCATATTATTGGTGTGTTCCTCTTACAATCTGCACCTGTCTGGCTAATACATGGGAACTGACACTCTTCAATACAAACAAGTAATTGGGTTTTGGAACCCACATCCTTCAGATGAGTCATGCTACTGCATACCTAATATTCTATCATCTTTCTAAGGCTGTCAGTGGAATATGTGCTTTCTGTCCCTATCGGACCTCTCATACGATTGGGGAAAAATACCAACTGAATCAGAGACACGTCATAACAACATCAGGGACACATTTAAATTATTAGTGCAATTAACCTGACACATTGACAGACTTAGAGCATATGAATTCATACACATTTTCTGTGGTAAATGATGTTTATAACTCTTAATTGTTTTCATTATTCATTACGTGTAATTCACCACCTTTCCTCCAAAAGTCACTAGTTTTAGGAGGGATTAAGTGGGACAGAGTTAGAAATTGAGTCAAAATCATATATAAAAGTAGAAGTAGAATACTATAGAAGTAGTCCCTTCTGCAAAACTTCTTGGCATTACCATAGACAAACACCTCAAATTTGATATCCACATACAACAAAACATAAAGAAAACCCACCAAAAGTTAGGTATGCTCTACAGGAATAACCGCTTTCTCTCCAACTCTTCTAGGCATACCTTAGCAACTACCTACCTTCTACCTTCGTTACTATATGGAACCCCTCTTCTAACTAATCTCTCTTCTTTCAACACCTCAAAACTTGAAATTTGCTATAATACGATCTCTAAATTTGCCACGAAATCCAAAACCTCAACTCACCACTGCCGTACCCTACAATCTCTGAACTGGCTAGAACTCTCTAACCACCTAGACTATCTCCAACTAACCACCGCTCACAAATTAATATTCTACCCAGATAAATGCCCAGCATTAACAAACATCCTTCCCCCATACATCCCAAATAGATCTCTTAAATATGAACACCAAAACATAATCTCCAAACACAAACACAAACGTCCCGCTGGCCAGTTACTTCTCTCTTTCTCTCTAGTTAAGAAATGGAACTCTATCCCTCCTTCACTTAGGACTATACCTAACTAAGAATACATCAAGACCCAACTTTTCCTATACCTGTCATCCAAACGGAAATATTCCTGCTTTCACCCTACGTAAATTCTAGGGAATTTCCCCATTGAGCTCTCTATACTCCTTGCTCCACTCTACCTTCAAGCTTTTATTTCTATCCTCCCAAAATAGACTTAGCTGACATTCACTGATTAAGCAATTTCTCACTTGACTCCTAGTATGTGAATATTGTAAATATCAGTATTGCCATTGTCAATAAAAAAAATAAATAAATAAATAAAAAAACTCAAGAAACCTCACAGTTGAATCATGTTGCACTGAATCGAAATACCTGTAAACTGTGTTCTCTATTATCTGTTAACTGTGTCGTATGATGTACATTTGATGCATTTGCATTTCCTGACTGTAAGAATTTTATACATGTATTTTACCTTTAACATAATGTAACCTTTATTGTATCATATTGCTTATGGAGCTTTTCTCCCTGGGCCTCCACTGAAAACGGGCACTTTATGGCCCAGTGGACTTCGTCGGTAATCAAACTGAAAATAAATAAAATAAAATAATAAAATCAGGGACGTCATTGGAAATCGGGGCCAGTTCAGAGGTATGGTCCCTATTTGTTCCCCCAATGGTTTATGTCCTGTCTAGTGGATTTGCTCTTAAGGGTTGAGAGGTATGGGCATCAGCTATGCCCATTTCAGAATATTACTTACATTCCCGGGGCGGTCCTAATATCACTGTGCCAGCCAACACCTGCACACCTAGGCCCATAATTGCATATCCATAGTTCCTCCACCTGCCCCTCTTCTACAGCACTCATCCTTACTGTGGATGCAGGTGGGGTATAAACACACCACTACACACTGCCCACTCTCCACGTGTTGGGACACATGTCGTATGTTGTGTCGACCCATGGGGTATCAGTCTTGCACAACCTACTGGTCCATGTACATCTACAGCCTGGTTTGATGAATTATTACTGGGACTAACTCCAATGATCATTAATTTTTGGATGCCCCACAAGGGACATCGATGTCTATGTTTCAAGATTAGACCTGGGAGGTTTCTACCACTGGTAGTATCCTGCCAGTGGTCAGGGAAGCAGTGGTTTGTTTACTTTTACTGTGTGTCTGTATGTCTCACTGGTCTAGCTGGGAGGGGGGGGGTTAATGCTACGTGTTACACGTTTGTTTATTGGACCCCTCACCCCCATAGGCATGGCCTGTGAACATAAGTAACTCGTAACTGCTGTATCATATCCTAGCTATATACATGTGTATATTTACAGTCATACACACATATATATATATATATATATATATATATATATCTGTGTATATATATCTATATATATATATATATATATATATATATATATATATATATATATATATATATATATATATATATATATATATATATATATATATATATATATATATATATATATATATATATATGTGTATATATATCTATATATATATATATATATATATATGTGTGTGTGTGTGTGTGTGTGTGTGTGTATGTATACATATATATATATATATATATATATATATATATATATATATATATATATAAAATGCATACCCCGCGCAAACTCACTTACACACGCTTACTGGTGTTTATATATGCTTAAACCTGCTTACTAGTGCCTTATTCATTATGACACTGACACTTCGCTCCAGTTAACTTTTAATTATTATTTTGCAGGTTATACAGCGGACAGATGTCACAATATGTTCATGTACAGATTACTGATGGTAAATGGTATGTGATGCAATGGGATTAGGAAAGGGAATGTCTGTTCGTTAGGTGGTTGCTCTAACCAATACACTATGTCTGTGCTGCTTCATTTGCATATATACCCATATACCCATGGCTCCTGGTTCCCCAAACACCCACCCCAATGCCTCCCTAACACTGCAGTCATCCATTCTCCAGTTGGATTTGCAGTGTATCCACACCACTACACATTGGCCACTCCCTACTCCTATAGACCCATCCCTTCGGTTGACTCACTCCACATATCCTCAGAACTCCCAAACTTTTAGTCCACAAACATTGGTGACATGAGCGACCAAAAGGACACTATTCACAATTTTTGGATTGTCCCACATAAGACACGCATGGGTTTATGTCAAGATTAGACTCTATACTTCATTACATCCTTACTCCCGCTAACATGACACTACAATAAATTTATAAGTATGACTATGTGGTAACCCACACGATACACATGAGAGCCTAGTTATGTACGTGTTCAGCGTATTTCTTTTACAAATAGACCGGTTTAGCAATTGACGTTGCCGTAGCAGACAGATCACAGGAATGATTCCATGTGTGGGAAAGTCTTCACATTTGACTTTTTTCAGCAAAGCACTGACTTCAGACATTGTACACACTTGTGTTTTAGCAGTTTCGTCCCTTCCCTCTTATGCACAACCTATTATTCTATCTACTGTCGAGGTTTGTAAGGGCATATTCATGTTATTTATGTCGCAAATGGAATGAATGTGTTACAGAGAATGTACTTCTACATACTGATGTCTGCATGTGTGTATACATAAATACTTATAATGAACTCACTGACCTCCACGGGGCGGTCCAATTAGAACCTGCCCATCCAACCCTGGCACGCCTGTCTCCATAATTTCATACCCATAGTTCCTCCACCCCACCCGAGCTCAACATACGCGCATGCTATCCATTTTCCAGTTGTTATCGCAGCCATGACACACCTCCACACATTGCCCTCTCCCGAGCTTTATTGGCCCTACACGTATGTTGTCCCAACCCATGCATTCTCTGGCTCTCCCACCATTTAGTCCTTGAACATACCTGCCCTTGCTTGTGTAATGGTCGGATGGCCAAATAGCCTATCAATTTTTGGGTAGTCCCACCAGGGACTACCCTCTGTATATAAAGTAGACTTAGCAAATCAACAATGTTACTCCCGCTGGTAATATCCTCCCTGTGGAGTGAGTAGCAGTGCTTTGCTCACTCCTGCCCAGCTTGATATGACATACGCCCACAGCACTATATAATACTGGGGTTGCTGTTGATTCCCTTCTCATTCCTTTTGTATGCTTTATTGTTACGTTGTTCTTTCTTCATATATATATATATATATATATATATATATATATATATATATATATATATATGTGTGTGTGTGTGTGTGTGTGTGTGTGTGTGTGTGTGTGTGTGTATGTATGTATATATATATATATATATGTATATATATATATATATATATATATATATATATATATGTATATATATATATGTGTGTGTGTGCGTGTGTGTGTGTGTGTGTGTGTGAATATATATATATATATATATATATATATATATGTATATATATATATATATATATATATATATATATATATATATATATATATATATATATATATATATATATATATATATATATATATATATATATATATATATATATATATATATATATATATATATATATATATATATATATATATATATATATATATATATATATATATGTGTGTGTGTGTGTGTGTGTGTGTATATATATATATATATATATATATATATATATGTATATATATATATATATATATTATATATCTGTACATACTTATTTCCTACGGTTGGCACTGCTTAGACCCGCACAAGCCCACTCAGACTTGCTTACTGGTACTTATACATGTTTACTGCTGCTTATTTGTGCTTACACCTGCTTACTAGTGCCTTATTCATTATGACTGTGCCACTTTGCTTGAATGATATTTAAGTTAAATATCTCATGCGATACTCTTATGTCGGTTTTACAGCAAAACGACATTCATTCCACATGGAAAATGATATGTGCTATTGTTGGGCTCGAACCGTGAATGCCTTAGGCGGATGGTCTAAACACTACACTATTGACATTTATGTTGATTCTACATGTTTTCCTCTATTTGAATGAATCTGATGTGTAAGCTATGCTCGGCGAATGGCAGCGACATGCAAACACACTGCGCTTTGCTTACACCTTCGATATTGCAGCAATTCAAATATATAATAGGGACACAGGGAATCTAATTGTGAAAGTTCTAGGGACATGGCTGAAAATTCCACTATGTGCTTGTGTGTTTACTTCTTCGATTTTATTTCACTGTTCGTGGACACTCTTGTATGCTTAGCATACATTTCGGTATCCACGGACACTGATTTACTGACTTACTACTAGAGGTGGGCTCTACTAGTAGGCATAGTAGGTTTTGCAACTATCTGGGCATGGTTATGCCACCATAGAACACTTGTACACGCCCCCTGCACTCATCACGTTTCCTGTGCATGTAGAGGGTGCGGCGGCGCACCCTCATACATATTCATATGGCGCTGCTGCACCATCTGTAGTGAGGACGCTCGGTGCAAGGCTAAAACTGTCCTTGCACGGAGCTTCTTGAATCCCGGGGTAAGTGTTTCCTATTAGATAGAAAATTAGCTATTCGCTATTTAATATTCAGTAAGATGTAATTTAATTGAACAATAGATAGTATATTGTCCCCTAGGAACAGTATTTTTATTATTTTTTATTTCACTATTTATCTCAATGGGAATCTGCTATATTGTCTGATTCTTTTTCTGTTATAAGAGTTAATTGGATAATTTGCTTATTTTTAATTGATCATGTAATTATTTTTAAGCATTTAAGCATTTAAGCTGGTGTTTTAGTACTGTTCAATGTTTCTGATGAAGTCTGTTTGATGAATAGAGAATAATAAAGTGAAATCACTATTTTTCTGGTCGCTCTCTTCTGTGCCTTCCAATGTTTTTTTTTTTTTTTGCTTTGTTTGTTTTTCCTCTGGTTTGGGAGTCACTTGTTTTTTTCTGTATTCATGCATGCAAGTTTATCAGATCACACACCATGTGGAAATCTTCTGCTGTCAGTGTTAATCTGTTAGATTCTGTTACATTATTTTTCAGAATCCTTCAGTCTACATGATCCAACCTATTTAATTTTATCTCTGTGTTCAGTTTATATGCAATCTGCTATGGTCTGTTCTTCAAATCTTTCTTTTACTTACTTTCATTTTACTTTCTTGCTACTAAGTTAAACTAAAATTAAACTAAACTAAATTGACCACATCACTGAACCCCATCACACTCCATACCAAGTATGTAGTTGCTCTTCATTAAATAAATACATAGTTATATAAATATTTAAAAGTAAGCAAGTAAGTAAATAAGTACATGAATAAGTAAGTAAATAAATAAATGCATAAAACCACTCAGTCACTTGCACCTTGTATCCATCCCATCCATTGCTCCGGCTATCAGCTTCCTTTCTTGATAATTGATAGTCCTTCACCTACTTGATCATTTACTGTGTGTTCGTTAGGGCCACTCCAGCTTTGTTTTCTCATTCATTCTCTTGTCATAGGTAGTACCTCTGTTTTTTTCTTGTTATGATTTTCTTTTCAGCTCATGTGTCTTCCCTATATGATTCTCCATAAAATACCACTCCCTATTAGACTGCTGTGCTTTTCTCTGCATATCAGCCCAGAGTAGCATAAATACTGAAAGCTTCTTTTACTTATTTATATCTACCCACAGAAAGAAAGTGTATCACTACATAGCTACATATCACTTTCATGTCATTTATTTTGTTCAGTGGCAGAGAAAATTAACAAAATTGTTTTTAGCACTTTTATTCCTCATTGAGAAGTGCTGCTCAATAAAGAATATGCATTTAGTTATCTTTCCTCCATTTACTAGATTGCTATTCCCAACATTAGAAAGCAGCAACACATACTTCAGTAAATCAGTGTGTCAACCAATCACAGCCCTTAAGGCCAAACACCATGCTTGATACACTAGTAACAGGTGACTCTATAGTCAGACACACTGATGTCCTGCTTACCAGGCTGAACAAGGAGAGGGTGACTGTGAGCTGCCTATCGGGAGCTAGGATCTGCCACATAACACACTCACTCAGGTCACTCCAAAGCAAGTACAAATATGACTCCGTTATTGTCCATGCTGGCATGAATTACCTGAGATGTACCTCCCTGGACTACATGAAAAGAGACATAGAGGAGCTCTCCGATTATGTAGCCCAGGCTGGTATGACCCTGACCCTGAGCAGCATCTTGCCCTCACCAAGAATGATGCCACAATACAAAGACAAGATGATTAGCTTTAACAATTGGCTTAAGTACTGGTGTCATTCTAAGGGGATCCAATGTCTGTCTGCCTGGGATGACATGTTGGACAAGCCACGCTGCTTCGCAAGGGATGGCTTACACCTGTCACCACTGGGCTTCCGGATATTGGCTAAGGCTTTTGCCACCCCCATAGTGCCTTTTTTAGGCAAGGCTCAAAAGACAAACCCACCTCCTTAGAAAACAACAATGGAAAAAAACTAAGGGTAATGCTGCTCAATGCCAGAAGTCTAAATCTCAAGATGCAGGCACTCGATGCACTCCTTAGCATGGAGAACATCGACGTCTGTGCAGTAACTGAAACCTGGTTCAAGGCTCCTGAGACCACCCCAGCACTACCAGGCTATACCGCGTATCATGCTTTTCGGCCCTAAAACCCGGGCCGAACCACAAAGGGAGGGGGAGTATCCATATTCATCAAGGACACCCACACCTCCAGGTTAGTAGCAACACATGAAGCATCAGAGACCATACAGGTGCAACTAGCCATAGGCAAAACTACTATACAACTGGTAGCATGTTACAGACCACCCTCTCAGCCTTCCTGAAGACATTGGAGGATATGAATGTATCACAAAATACCATCATACTGGGAGACTTCAACTACCCAAACATAGATTGGGTACATTATTCTAGCCCTAACATCCTAGCCCAAAGGTTCATGGAATTCATAAATTCAAATGCACTGGAACAAATAGTCACCTCTCCCACTAGGGGAGATAATATACTAGACCTGATCATCACAAACATGGGGACAAAATGCTCCACACCGGTATACCCCTCACTAGTGAGATCTGACCACAAACTAATCACCCTGGATATACATATCCCACCTCCACCCCCAGCACAAAAGACCACAGTGAAAAACTTCTCAAAAGCAGACTTCACTCTTCTTAAGACTGAGATGGTATCCTTTAAGCCCACTGGGCCAGTGGATACCACATCCCACAATGCCGAATCCTTCACAAATGCTTTCTATGGACATCTCCAAGAATGCATGGATCATGCAATCCCAAATAAATCCAAGTCCCTCTCCACCAAAGGCAAGCATCCTGTCTGGTGGACCACAGCCATTAGCAAATTGTATAACAAAAGAAGGAAGCTACTGCACGTCAGAACAAAATCCCATAAAGGGAAGACATCTCTGATCAACATTAGCAGAAAACTACATTCTCTCATAAAAACATCCAAGGCCAACTTTGAGAGAAAAATCACTAAGGACACTAAAGATAACCACAAAGCCTTCTTCAGCTATGTTAGAAACCTGGGTGGAAACCCTCAGATATGCTCAGAGTTAGTTCACAACAACAAAAAATACACTGAACCCACAGATATTGTCAACATTCTGGCTGACAGGTTCAGTGCAAATTTCTCCCTCCCTCAACCGCAAAAGAAATACTTATCCCAGCTGAATGTAATCTCCCTGTCATCTCAGATGTCCAAGTGAGAACCGCCATCAACAAAGCTAAAAACACAGCATCAATGGGACCTGACGGTATCCCGGGTTGCGTGCTACGTGAACTCCAAGAGGAGCTAAACCCACATAAAAATGCTATTTAACCTTAGCCTTACTACAGGATATGTACCTGAACACTGGCGTGCAGCAACAGTGGTCCCACTCCACAAAGGGGTACCTCTACAGACCCTGGAAACTACCGCCCCATAAGCTTAACCAGCCTGGTCTGCAAAGCTATGGAAAGAATCATTATGGAACTCATAAACAGAGACATAGGGGTCCTACAGTCACTTGACCCCATCCAGTTCGGCTTTGTAAAGGGCAAATCCTGCCTTTTGAACCTGGTTGACTGTTTCGAAACAGTCACTAGAGCCACTGATGAGGGCAAAGCAGTCCATATAGCCTACGTGGACTGGGCTAAGGCTTTCGACACAATACCCCACTCAGGCATCATAGATAAGCTCAACAGCTTAAACGTAAACCCTTATGTCACCAGATGGGTTGCAAACTGGCTAAAAGACAGAACCCATAAAGTTAAAATTGTTGGAGCAATGTCAGACTCAAAGCCAGTCACAAGTGGTGTCCCACAGGGATCTGTCCTGGGACCCCTCTTGTTTGGCATTTATTTCTCAGATGATAAAGCAAACATGGGAGGATTGTGGCTGACAAAGTTCGCAGATGACTGCAAACTAGGCGCCATAGTCGATACACCAGTGGACACATACATCCTACAAAAAGGCCTCACAGAAATGGACAACTGGTGCCGGAGTCACGGCCTTAAACTAAATGCCAAAAAATGTATAGTCATCCCCTTTGGGAAAAACAAAGTACCCACAAATTATCACATAGACAGCAACCCACTGAGTATGGAAAAAGTAATCAGAGACCTAGGGACCCAAGTTGACAGCGACCTCTCATTTGACACCCACATTGCCAAAGTGGTTAGAAAAACATTCTACCTTGCACACCTCATCATGAAGGGATTCACATCCAGGTCCAAGGATGTCATTGTACCCCTATACTCCTCCCTCATCAGACCCATGATTGAGTACAATGCCCCATTTGGTATGTACCTCACCCGACATTTGCAACAGCTGGAGAGACCACAAAAGTATCTCACCAAGAGGATCAAGGGTCTCCAACATATGTCTTATTCTGCCAGACTAAAGAAACTTCAGCTCTATTCAGTAGCATACCACCTGCTCAGAGGTGATCTCTGCCTGACGTACAAGGCCATGTCCAGTCAGGATCTGATGGACATGCTCCATCTCAAAAAATCCAACTCCATCAGGACCACGAGAGCTAAAGACTTAAACCTCGGCACAAGTATGAATAGGACATGCTGGAGGGATAGATTCATAACCCAGAGGCTTCCCATGCTTTGGAACAAGATCCCAGTTCATATTAGGCAGAGCCCCTCACTGACTTTCTTCAAGAGAAATCTTGATGAGTGGATATGAGATCGTATGTTTACCCCAGGGGTCACATCTGTGTCACTGCTAGACAGGGGCACAGTAAACTAATTCTATTATATAAGGGGACCTTCATTGTGTCACTACTAGACAGAGGCACAGTATTCTAAATTTATTCTGTACATTTTTGTACCGTTTCATGGGGTGGCAAAAGCCACATCACTATGGCTAGGCTTACAAATGCCCCAGGGCAGATAGCCTAGTACTAAACTATGAAACTATGAAACTATGAAACCTATTCATCCACAATAACTGTAATGACATGTTTGTATTAAGTTGATTTAATAAGTCAAATAAATGTAATCTTTGTCTTTATCTTGTAATTTAAACATTTTTTCTGCTCCGTACCCAGGTTCCTGGTACCAGCCTGAGTCAGCAGTCACTTGTCATACCTTACTCTCAGAATAATGTTCCACAGACTTTGTGGACCCCTTCCTAGTAGCAGTTGTAATAATATGAGGATTCCATGTTTAACCACATGCAGCACTGCTGCTCAGTAGTTAAGATGCCATCGTCACAGTGATGGTGTCTAAGGTTCAATCTTAAATTTTGTTCCCTATTTGCATGTAGTTTGCATGTGTTCCTTGTGTCTGTGTGTATATTCTTTGCAGGTTGGAATTTTCCCCAGGCTTCCAAAAATGTGCAGGTTATTGGTGTCCAATGTACATATATATATATATTGCACATACCTTTGTCCTTGCAGTGTTGGTCAGGACTGAAAAGATTCTGAGATACAACAATTCACTTAGTTGGCTAACAAATAAATAATTAGAAAAAGGAGTGAAGTAACCATTTCATGTAATTACTTAAACAACACCTGAGTACAGCAATGGCAGGAAAATGGAGCTGCTTGGTTTTTCATTATATTTAAAGTTCAATCTTTAGTGCAGTCTCACTTATTAAATAATATCAGTGTAGCAATGGTAAATGGCTTTGTTAAAGATACCCTTTTAAGTGCAGATATCCTTTTAATCTAGTGCTAAAAGATATAAAAAGTAGGTGCATAAATACAGCTTATCTTTGCTTTTTACTTAAAAGGGGATTTCATTTAGAATTTGGCATCTGTAAGTTCACTGGATAGCTAAGCGAGTGTCTATGAAACCTCATAGCCACTGGCAGTGTGCCCAGCCCAGTCTATTGCTCTGAAAGAAATTGGTGTGGTTGCTGAAATTTTACCCCCAGATTTACGAAGCCTGTTATAGCGAGCAGGATTCGTTTAAGAGCTATTTTTGGCAATATAGCCGACGTGCGATCCAGGAACGAGCTCCTGGGATGTGCAAGTGAGTTCTTAGGCTAATCCTGCATGGACTGAGCTCCTGTATGCAAATTGCCCTCATTTTCAGGTGAAAACCATGCAAATGAGGGTAATTTGTGATCCAGGAAGCAGGCAGCTGTCAGTGCAGGACGAGTGCAGTCTGCAGAAATGTACTTGGTTAGCAACCAAGTACATTTCTGCAAACTACAAAACGGAGCTAAGACAGCTCCAAATAAAGGCTGCATATCATTGATGAAGCATGCCAGTGGCCAAGTAGAAGGCCATTGGCATTGCAAAATGCGTAAATAATAAAAAAACAACATTTATTTTATGTTCGCCGATCTTGCCTGTTTAAGCATAGGGCAACAGCGCACAAACGGGATCGGGGGGAAATAATAAAACAGACCTAAAATAAGCAATCTAACTAAAAGCAGTATTCTGTCATGCAAGTCAATGGCAGGCATAAGGCAACCCAACCAGTGAGTAATGGTTGCTAAGGGGGGAGGCTCAGTGTGGGACATGTAACTATGTATTAACAGCAATCCTATGCAAATGAGGGGAAGGATAGTGAATCCCAGATTTCCCCAGGGTGTGAGGCAGGTCCCAAGAGTGTAAGAGTATAAATAGCTGGGTGTAAGACTAGGATATAGGTGGCATCATGGGGTGTGTCAGGAATACTTTAAGTGGATTGGAGCCCTGTGGCTCGGGACTGCTCCTAGCTTAGCACAGCTAAGCTAGAGGTGTGTCCAAACTGCCTAGCACTGCTTACAAAGTGTAAGTGGGTGTGCGCGCCACGCACCGGGTTTCACAGGAAGAAAATGGAAGTTAAACCAGGAAATAGCATCTCTGTGCACATTTGAGCACTCAGTGCAGTGTGCACACAGGCTTAAACAGGGAGGCAATGGGAAGGGAAAACAGCAGTAGGAAGGTAATCAAGGAGAACTAGCTGAGCTGCCAGGTGAAATGTATCAGAATCAGCTAATTACACAGGCAGCAGACAAGCCTAGCCCAGAACACCACTATAAACTATGCAAACACCGTCCCCCCTGTACTCCCCACACTCTACACCACCTGTGTATACAAGCGGGGAAATTTTAAAAAACAAGCCTACAAAATGAGAAAGGCTGCAGCAGGCAACACAGAACAACATGTGCAAGAGGCTGAGGGTGATGAGGATGTGAATGCTGCTGAACAACCCACAGTGAGGAGACAGAGAAGAGTGTACATACCAGGGTAACCTAGCAGGGGCTACATGAGCTGGAGATAGTGGAGTACTATAGGGTGGACAGAGACCTCCTACAGCAAATTGTTGAGCTGTGCAGGTCACACCTGACACACCACACTGGCCGAGGGGAACCCATCCCAGTAGATACCTAGGTATGTGTAGGCCTAGGTATACTAGACACAGGTACCTCCCAAACCACAACTGGGGATATCATGGGCATCTCATAGGCATCAGCATCCAGAGTATTCCTCCAGTTCCTGGATGCCATGTCAGCACATACCAGTGAGCACATATATTTCCTCAACACACATGAGATGTTGAACAGCAATATGCCTCTCTTCCACCAAATAGCAAACTACCCTGGTGTAGTGGGTGCTATAGACTGCATGCACGTATGCATCAAACCACCACCTGATGAGCAGGGTAGGGCCTACATCAACTGCAGGGGCATCCCCTCCATCAACTGCCAGGTCATATGTGATGCCCAGGGCATTATACTGAATGTGTCTGCTGGCTGCCCTGGAAGCTATGATGATTCACACATATGGCAACTGACGCAGCTGTACCACAGATTTGCCGATGTGGACATCCCCTACGGTCAACTAGTGGGGGATGCTGGGTACTCACTGGAGCCATGGCTGATGACACCCATCAGAAATGTACACACACCTGAACAACAATGCCATAATGAGGCACACGCACAGGCCAGACATATAATAGAGTGTGTGTTTGGGATGCTCTGGTCATGGTTCCAGTGTCTGGACACATCCGGTGGAGCTCTGCAGTATTCACCAGCTACTTGTACCCAAATTGTTATGGTATGTGCTATGCTATAAAATATGATCCTACAGAAACAGCTGCAGCAGGAACAGCATGAGGCAGGGCCACACAGCCCCCCACCAATGCCAAGGCCTGTACAGGCACAGAGTGACTCAGAGGAGGAACAACCTGAGCCTGCCCCAGTAGGCAGAAGGGGGCATGCCCAGTATGCCCTGGCCTTGGCAAAGAGGCAATGCATAGCATATGCACTGACACAGTAGGGACCCAGGGAATGACACCTCTCTGACTCACACAGTCAGTAAAATGGATGCCAAACATGACACTACCTGTGCCCAACCATGTATAGGGAGTGCACTATGTGCATCTAACATAGGCAGCCCTCCAGCACCATCCTCAAGTCTGGCACACCCTCAAGGTAAGTCAATTAACCTACCAATTGTCAAATGGAGTAGAATTATTTTACCTGTAGCTATGGTATGGATGTGAACATGCAAGGGAATTGGGTGGCTGAATATCAAGACAGCAGACAGTAGACACCCATAGTGGCATCATGACATCTGTAACACATACTGGAGTCACCATAGTAGCCAGTACTACACAGGGTGACAAAACACACTGCAGGAAATGGCCTGAATGACATGGGTGTCCATAAGAGCCACACATGCCAGTTAGGAAGGTTCACATATCCAACACATTCTCAGCCAGCAGGACAGGTGAAGACTAACACAAACAAATCCTGCTACTATGGCCTCTGAATGTGCCCGATGGGTAACCCCTCCCCCAGGCCTACACAGACAGACCACAGCAGGCCAGGCAGTTGGATGCAAGTTGTGAAGGCTAGGAAGTCAGAAACTAATATGTAGGTAAACAAAGCTAGGATCTCTAGTACACTGGTAAGCCTCTAGCCAGCAGGATAGGTAAGACTACAGACTGAAATGGAGTACCTGACATACCAGTACAGTCCTAGCAAATGTGTACAAGTGTCTGGTATGCCCCCCCATCCAACGTACACTTATAGTTAAAGTCAGGTGTGCCTCTCCCCCCACTCATGTGTAGAACAGTAGATGCCCCCCCACCGCAATTCAGAAATGTGGCAACAGTCAATGCCAAATGACCGATGGATACCCTGCAGACACACCATGCTACCTGTTGGTGTACAACACAAACATCAGCACTGCAGTACAAACTACCTGGACATGATCCACACATGCAACACAGATGGCCATACTGGGCATGTTCACATACTTAGAGGAATGAAGGCAATGTCAGTCAACAACATACTGAGAGGTCATACTGGGCATGCTCACACACTTGAAGGCCATGTCTGCAAACACCAGTGGACCAGACCTATCTGGCAGTCACAGTTCGCAGTGCAGACACATGTCAGTATGCACCACTCCTGCCTTCCACACACAGTGTATAGGAATACAGACAAATATGAAAGGACAACACACTATAATAAGCCACAGGTACATGGGCATAGATGTGTGGAAGAGCGTGACTGTGACAAGGAGCCATGTGGACCTATCCCAACTGGCACACAGCCAAAGGGCCCCCAATACATGAGGTGCAGATGTAACCCACTGTGGATACTAGCCACCAGTAGCTGTCAGCATGACAGACTATGTGGTGCATGTGCCAGCTGTGCAACAAGACTGTACAAGGAAGTAGCCATCTAGTAGCTGTATACATGTACCTGTGACATATGACCCCATGTGTGCCCGCATGTGGCATGTCAAACCATACATGAATGGGGTATGGCCCATGCACACACTGCCCTCCCCATAGCAGTTGTATGACAAGCCAGTTGAGGTCATCCAATGGGAATTACACCTTTGGGAGAGCTATAGCTCAGTGATATGCATGGCGCATCCCATAACTGCATACTGCTGTAGTGATAGACTAGTTAGGTAGTAGTACTAACCCCAGACCTGTCAATTATAGGTTCATAGGTTCATACTAGGCTATCTGCCCGAGGGCATTTACAAGCCTAGCCCATCGTTTTGTGGCTTACGCCACCCCTTTAGTATGGGGAACTATACCCATTATTTTGCTGTGCCTCTGTCGAGCAGTGACACTGAGGTAATCCCTGGGGTATATCTGCGATTTCCCATCCATTGGTCAAGATTTCTCTTGAACAAGGCCAGCGAGGTGCTCTGCCTCACATGTACCGGGATTTTGTTCCACAGCATAGGGAGTCTTTGGGTGATGAATCTATCCCTCCAGCACGTCCTATTAATAGCCGTGTCGAGGTTTAAGTCTCCGCCCTTGTGGCTCTGATGGATCTAGATTTTTGAGGTGAAGCATATTCATCAAATCTGGGTTTGACATGGCCTTGTATGTTAGGCAAAGGTCACCTCTGAGCAAGCGGTAGCGACTGAATAGAGCTGGAGTTCTTTCAGTCGGGCAGCATAGGACAGATTTTGAGACCCTTTATCCTTTTGGTGAGGAACTTTGTGGCCTCTCCAGCTGCTGCAAGTGTCGGGTCAGATACATTCCGAATGGGGCATTGTACTCAATCATTGGTCTGATGAGTGATGAGTAATGGGAGACTATGACCTCCCTTGATCTAGATGAGAATCCCTTCATGATAAGGTGGGCAATGTAGAAGGTCTTCCTAACTACTTTAGCTACATGGGTGTCGAATGACAGACTACTATCAATCTGGGTCCCCAGGTCCCTGATAACTTCTTCTGTGCTCAGTGGATTGTCACCTATTTGGTAGCTAGGGGTAACCTTGTTTTTCCCGAAGGGTATGACTATGCATTTTTTGGCATTTAACTTTAGGCCGTGGCTCTGGCACCAGTTATCCGTTTCTGTGAGACCCTTCTGAAGGATATCTGTGTCAGATGTGTTTTCTACTATGGCCCAGTTTGCAGTCATCTGCAAACTTTGTCAGCCATAACCCTCCTGTGTTGGCTTGTACTTCGGAAAAGTAGATGCCAAACAAGAGTGGGCCCAGGACTGAGCCCTGTGGGACACCACTTGTGACAGGCTTTGAGTCTGACATGGCGCCAGCAACTCTGACCCTGTGGGTTCTGTCACTCAGCCAGTTTGCAACCCATCTTGTGATGTATGGGTTAACATTTAAGCTGATGAGTTTTCAATGATACCCGAGTGGGGTATTGTATCGAAGGCCTTAGCCAGATCGAGGTAGGCTGTATGGACTGCCTTTCCCTCATCAATGGCTTTGGTGACTGTTTGAAAAGTCAACCAAGTTTAAAAGGCATGATCTGCCTTTGACAAAGCCAAACTGGGTTGGATCCAAAGTCTGCAAATTCCTATGTCTTTATTTATGAGGTCCATTATGATCCTCTCCATGGCTTTGCAGATAAGGCTTGTCAAGCTAATGGGCCGGTAATTTCCAGGGTCTGTGGAGGCACCGCCTTTGTGAAGTGGGACCACAGTTGCAGTCGCCACTCCTGGAGTGCATTATCCAGAGGTAAGACTTTGATTAAACAGCTGTCCTAGCTGTGGGTTTAATTCCTCATTGAGTTCGTGGAGCACACAGCCGGGGACACCATCAGGTCCCATGGATGCTGTGTTTTTTGCTTTGGAGAGAGCAGTTCTCACTTGGGCGCTGGAGATGTTTGGGGGCTGCACTCGTTTGGTATAGATATCTCTCCTTTTGGGGGGGAGGAGAGGGAGAAGTTTGCACTGAACCTGTCAGCCAGTATGTTGGCAATGTCTGTAGGATCAGTAATCTTCACATCATTTTGAACTAGTTCTGAGCATATCTGGGAGTTTCCTCCTAGGTTTCTAACATAGCTAAAGAAGGCCTTATGATTGTCTTTTGAGTCTTTAGCTATTTTTCTCTCGAAATTTGCTTTGGATGATTTTATGACAGCTCTTAGTTTTTTACTTATAGTGATCAAGGGTGTCTTACCTTTTAAGGATTTTGCTCTGTCTTGTAGTAGCTTCCTCCTTTTGTTGTAGAGTTTGTTTATGGCTGGGGTCCACCAGACTCGATGCTTGCCTTTGGTACAAAGAGTCTTTGTTTTGCTTGGGATTGCCTTATCCATGCAGTCCTGCAGGTGCTGGTAGAAGGCATTTGTAAGTGATTCAGCGGCTTGAGTACCATTTTCCGCCGGCTCGGGGGCCTTAAAGGAGACCACACTAGTCTTTAGAAGTGTGAAGTCATCTTTTGAGAAGTTCTTTACTGTGGTCTTTTTTATTTCAGGTGGGGGTGGGATGAGGACCTCTAGCGAGATTAGTTTGTGATCTGATCTCACCAGTGAGGGGTATACTTCTGGTGTTGAACATTGTGCTCCCATGTTAGTGATGATGAGATCAAGTATGTTATCTCCTCTTGTGGGGATGGTGACTAGTTGTTCCATGGCATTTGAGTTTATGAATTCCAGGAACTTTTGGGCTAGGGTGTTTGGGCTTGAGTAGTGTTCCCAGTCTATATTAGGGTAATTGAAGTCACCTAGTATGATGGTGTTTGGTGATACATTTATCCCCTCTAGTGTTTTCAGGAAGGCCATGTGAGGTTCCTGAGTTTGTGAGGGTGGCCTGTAACATGCTACAATTTGCAGAGCAGTCTTGCCTATGGTTAATTGCACCTGGATGGTCTCCGATGCATTGTCCGTTGCCACCAGTCTTGAGGTGTGGGTGTCCTTGATGAATATGGATACCCCCTTTCTTGGTATTGTCCAGATTTTGGGGCCGGAGCATGATATGAGGTAAAAGCTGATTGGCCCGGGGTGCTCTCAGGAGCCTTGAACCAGGTTTCTGTCACAGCACAGACATCGATGTTCTCCATACTGAGAAGGGCCTCGAGTGCGTGCATTTTGAGATTTAGACTTCTGGCATTAAGCAGCATTACCCTTAGTTTTTTCCTTTTTGTGTTCTAGGGTGGTAGGTTTAGAATTTGAGCCTTGCCTAAAAAGGCACTATGGGGTGGCAAGAGCCTTTGCCAATATCCGTAATCCCAGGGTGACAGGTGCAAGCCGTCCCTTGCGAAACAGCGTGGCTTGTCAGCATGTCATCCCAGGCAGACAGATACTGGATCCCCTTTGAATGACACCAGTGTTTAAGCCAATTGTTAAAGCTGATCATCTTATCTCTGTATTGTGACATCATTCTTGGTGAAGGTAGGATACTGCTCCAAGGTCAGGGTCATACCTGCCTGGGCTACATAATCAGAGAGCTCCTCAATGTCTCTTTTCATGTAGTCCAGGAGGTGCGTCTCAGGTCGTTTACACCAGCGTGGACAATGACTGAGTCATATTTGTACCTGCTGTTGAGAGACCTGAGTGCTTGCGTTATGTGGCGGATTCTAGCGCCCGACAGGCAGCTTACTGTGACCTTCTTCTTACTCAGTCTGGTGGGCGGGACGTCAGTGTGTCTGACTATGGAGTCACCAATGACGAGTGTGTCTGGCATTGTGTTTGGCCTTAAGGGCTGTGACTGTTTGACACTCTGACTGTGAGGTCTATGTGTTGCAGGTGTTGTGTTCTGAGGTGGTGGTTGTTTGGGTGTCTGCTTTGGTGGCCTCTGCTGTTTTGGTAGATTTTTGATCAGAGCCTCGAGTATGTCTTTGTGTGTTTATGTGTATGATTTGAGGTTGTAATGGTACTATGTGAGATTGGGTCTATAGTGTGTGTGGTAACCTTCTCCTCCTGACTGGTCTTGCCAGTCCTATGTTGAAGAGCTCAGCCTCCAGTTTGGCCGTATAGTTGCATCTCTACATATATTTGTGTTTTGTGGGAGGAGGAGTGGGTTGTCTGTGTACATGAGGCAATTGTAACATTGCCTCAATATTCCCAGGTTCACCAGCTGAGCAGGAGAGGACACTAGCAACTGATCCTCGACATGCTAGAAGGATAGACAAAAACTTTAAAAGATTCGAGGGGCGTGGGTGACCGAGAAATGGGGGGTTGCCTTTTTGGGGTACTATCTATGACAAGAGTGCCGTATCAAGGTAATAAGTACTGTAGGAGCAAGTGCTAGGTTTAACAGATAGAGAATAGTCTACTTGGAGTCAAGTAGAGATGATCTTTTTAGTTATAGGATACGCTGATTTGATCAGTAGTATAGTTCGAGGAAGGTAGTTTTAAGGGAAAATTTGAAGAGTGGACTTTAGGTAGCCCGAATAGTTTAAACCTGCTTAAGCGGTGCTGCCGTAGTGTGCAACAGTGGCAGCTCCGCGCTAAATCGTGCTAAATCGTGCTAACACGCGTTTACCGCGTTTTATACCAGGGGGCTGGAAAAAGCTAGAAACTGGCCCAAAACGACCAATAAACTACTAGTTACTGGCTGAAACCTCACAAAACTGGACAAAAGGCAGCTCAATGCTTCCCACTCCCACTGGTAAGCAAGGTAACTTCCTCTCCCCCAAATAAGGCAAGGAAACAGTACACAGGAACTACAACCAAAGCCCAGGAATCAGCAACTCTGAAACTGGACTAAACTAGTAAAGCAGGAAAAACAAGAGATATTTTTTTTTTTTTTTCTTTTTTTTTTACAAAACAGGCAGAAACAGGTACAGCAAACACTTATAAATGCTATGAATCAGCTACTACAGCTTACACAGAAGAATTTGCTACAAATACAGTCAAATAGTAACAAACAAGGATTCCAAGTGCAATATTAAGTTAAATGCAGTAAAACAGCTTCAATGTAACAGAAAGGCAGGAGAAATACAGTCGCTAGGTGTTCAGATGTGGAAAGCAACAAAAATATACTTAGTATCAAGAAAAGTCGCTTATTCAGCTCTCTGCAGCCTGGATTACTCTGCTGGCCCACGTGGAGTCTGTGCTGAGTAGGTACAAGCTGAAAAGCAGCGTTTACAGCGTTTTATACCAGGGGCTGGAAAAAGCTAGAAACTGGCCCAAAACGACCAATAAACTACTAGTTACTGGCTGAAACCTCACAAAACTGGACAAAAGGCAGCTCAATGCTTCCCACTCCCACTGGTAAGCAAGGTAACTTCCTCTCCCCAAATAAGGCAAGGAAACAGTACACAGGAACTACAACCAAAGCCCAGGAATCAGCAACTCTGAAACTGGACTAAACTAGTAAAGCAGGAAAAACAAGAGATATTTTTTCTTTTTTTTTTTTTTTACAAAACAGGCAGAAACAGGTACAGCAAACACTTATAAATGCTATGAATCAGCTACTACAGCTTACACAGAAGAATTTGCTACAAATACAGTCAAATAGTAACAAACAAGGATTCCAAGTGCAATATTAAGTTAAATGCAGTAAAACAGCTTCAATGTAACAGAAAGGCAGAAATACAGTCGCTAGGTATTCAGATGTGGAAAGCAACAAAAATATACTTAGTATCAAAAAAAGTCGCTTATTCAGCTCTCTGCAGCCTGGATTACTCTGCTGGCCACGTGGAGTCTGTGCTGAGTAGGTACAAGCTGAAAACGCGCGTTTACGCGTTTTATACCAGGGGGCTGGAAAAAGCTAGAAACTGGCCCAAAACGACCAATAAACTACTAGTTACTGGCTGAAACCTCACAAAACTGGACAAAAGGCAGCTCAATGCTTCCCACTCCCACTGGTAAGCAAGGTAACTTCCTCTCCCCCAAATAAGGCAAGGAAACAGTACACAGGAACTACAACCAAAGCCCAGGAATCAGCAACTCTGAAACTGGACTAAACTAGTAAAGCAGGAAAAACAAGAGATATTTTTTCTTTTTTTTTCTTTTTTTTTACAAAACAGGCAGAAACAGGTACAGCAAACACTTATAAATGCTATGAATCAGCTACTACAGCTTACACAGAAGAATTTGCTACAAATACAGTCAAATAGTAACAAACAAGGATTCCAAGTGCAATATTAAGTTAAATGCAGTAAAACAGCTTCAATGTAACAGAAAGGCAGGCGAAATACAGTCGCTAGGTGTTCAGATGTGGAAAGCAACAAAAAATATATTTAGTATCAAGAAAAGTCGCTTATTCAGCTCTCTGCAGCCTGGATTACTCTGCTGGCCCACGTGGAGTCTGTGCTGAGTAGGTACAAGCTGAAAAACACGCGTTTACCGCGTTTTATACCAGGGGGCTGGAAAAAGCTAGAAACTGGCCCAAAACGACCAATAAACTACTAGTTACTGGCTGAAACCTCACAAAACTGGACAAAAGGTAGCTCAATGCTTCCCACTCCCACTGGTAAGCAAGGTAACTTCCTCTCCCCCAAATAAGGCAAGGAAACAGTACACAGGAACTACAACCAAAGCCCAGGAATCAGCAACTCTGAAACTGGACTAAACTAGTAAAGCAGGAAAAACAAGAGATATTTTTTCTTTTTTTTTTTTTTTTTACAAAACAGGCAGAAACAGGTACAGCAAACACTTATAAATGCTATGAATCAGCTACTACAGCTTACACAGAAGAATTTGCTACAAATACAGTCAAATAGTAACAAACAAGGATTCCAAGTGCAATATTAAGTTAAATGCAGTAAAAACAGCTTCAGTGTAACAGAAAGGCAGGCGAAATACAGTCGCTAGGTGTTCAGATGTGGAAAGCAACAAAAATATACTTAGTATCAAGAAAAGTCGCTTATTCAGCTCTCTGCAGCCTGGATTACTCTGCTGGCCCACGTGGAGTCTGTGCTGAGTAGGTACAAGCTGAAAAACGCTCGTTTACCGCGTTTTATACCAGGGGGCTGGAAAAAGCTAGAAACTGGCCCAAAACGACCAATAAACTACTAGTTACTGGCTGAAACCTCACAAAACTGGACAAAAGGCAGCTCAATGCTTCCCACTCCCACTGGTAAGCAAGGTAACTTCCTCTCCCCCAAATAAGGCAAGGAAACAGTACACAGGAACTACAACCAAAGCCCAGGAATCAGCAACTCTGAAACTGGACTAAACTAGTAAAGCAGGAAAAACAAGAGATATTTTTTTCTTTTTTTTTTTTTTACAAAACAGGCAGAAACAGGTACAGCAAACACTTATAAATGCTATGAATCAGCTACTACAGCTTACACAGAAGAATTTGCTACAAATACAGTCAAATAGTAACAAACAAGGATTCCAAGTGCAATATTAAGTTAAATGCAGTAAAAACAGCTTCAATGTAACAGAAAGGCAGGCGAAATACAGTCGCTAGGTGTTCAGATGTGGAAAGCAACAAAAAATATACTTAGTATCAAGAAAAGTCGCTTATTCAGCTCTCTGCAGCCTGGATTACTCTGCTGGCCCACGTGGAGTCTGTGCTGAGTAGGTACAAGCTGAAAAACGCGCGTTTACCGCGTTTTATACCAGGGGCTGGAAAAAGCTAGAAACTGGCCCAAAACGACCAATAAACTACTAGTTACTGGCTGAAACCTCACAAAACTGGACAAAAGGCAGCTCAATGCTTCCCACTCCCACTGGTAAGCAAGGTAACTTCCTCTCCCCCAAATAAGGCAAGGAAACAGTACACAGGAACTACAACCAAAGCCCAGGAATCAGCAACTCTGAAACTGGACTAAACTAGTAAAGCAGGAAAAACAAGAGATATTTTTTCTTTTTTTTTTTTTTCACAAAACAGGCAGAAACAGGTACAGCAAACACTTATAAATGCTATGAATCAGCTACTACAGCTTACACAGAAGAATTTGCTACAAATACAGTCAAATAGTAACAAACAAGGATTCCAAGTGCAATATTAAGTTAAATGCAGTAAAAACAGCTTCAATGTAACAGAAAGGCAGGCGAAATACAGTCGCTAGGTATTCAGATGTGGAAAGCAACAAAAAATATACTTAGTATCAAGAAAAGTCGCTTATTCAGCTCTCTGCAGCCTGGATTACTCTGCTGGCCCACGTGGAGTCTGTGCTGAGTAGGTACAAGCTGAAAAACGCGCGTTTACCGCGTTTTATACCAGGGGGCTGGAAAAAGCTAGAAACTGGCCCAAAACGACCAATAAACTACTAGTTACTGGCTGAAACCTCACAAAACTGGACAAAAGGCAGCTCAATGCTTCCCACTCCCACTGGTAAGCAAGGTAACTTCCTCTCCCCCAAATAAGGCAAGGAAACAGTACACAGGAACTACAACCAAAGCCCAGGAATCAGCAACTCTGAAACTGGACTAAACTAGTAAAGCAGGAAAAACAAGAGATATTTTTTCTTTTTTTTCTTTTTTCACAAAACAGGCAGAAACAGGTACAGCAAACACTTATAAATGCTATGAATCAGCTACTACAGCTTACACAGAAGAATTTGCTACAAATACAGTCAAATAGTAACAAACAAGGATTCCAAGTGCAATATTAAGTTAAATGCAGTAAAAACAGCTTCAATGTAACAGAAAGGCAGGCGAAATACAGTCGCTAGGTGTTCAGATGTGGAAAGCAACAAAAATTATACTTAGTATCAAGAAAAGTCGCTTATTCAGCTCTCTGCAGCCTGGATTACTCTGCTGGCCCACGTGGAGTCTGTGCTGAGTAGGTACAAGCTGAAAAACGCACGTTTACCGCGTTTTATACCAGGGGGCTGGAAAAAGCTAGAAACTGGCCCAAAACGACCAATAAACTACTAGTTACTGGCTGAAACCTCACAAAACTGGACAAAAGGCAGCTCAATGCTTCCCACTCCCACTGGTAAGCAAGGTAACTTCCTCTCCCCCAAATAAGGCAAGGAAACAGTACACAGGAACTACAACCAAAGCCCAGGAATCAGCAACTCTGAAACTGGACTAAACTAGTAAAGCAGGAAAAACAAGAGATATTTTTTTTTTCTTTTTTTACAAAACAGGCAGAAACAGGTACAGCAAACACTTATAAATGCTATGAATCAGCTACTACAGCTTACACAGAAGAATTTGCTACAAATACAGTCAAATAGTAACAAACAAGGATTCCAAGTGCAATATTAAGTTAAAGGCAGTAAAACAGCTTCAATGTAACAGAAAGGCAGGAAATACAGTCGCTAGGTGGTCAGAGGTGGAAAGCAAGAACAAATATACTTAGTATCAAGAAAAGTCGCTTATTCAGCTCTCTGCAGCCTGGATTACTCTGCTGGCCCACGTGGAGTCTGTGCTGAGTAGGTACAAGCTGAAAACGCGTTTACAGTTTTATACCAGGGGCTGGAAAAAGCTAGAAACTGGCCAAAAACGACAAAAAAACTACTAGTTACTGGCTAAACCCTCAAAAAACTGGACAAAAGGCAGCTCAATGCTTCCCACTCCCACTGGTAAGCAAGGTAACTTCCTCTCCCTCAAATAAGGCAAGGAAACAGTACACAGGAACTACAACCAAAGCCCAGGAATCAGCAACTCTGAAACTGGACTAAACTAGTAAAGCAGGAAAAACAAGAGATATTTTTTCTTTTTTTTTTTTTTTTACAAAACAGGCAGAAACAGGTACAGCAAACACTTATAAATGCTATGAATCAGCTACTACAGCTTACACAGAAGAATTTGCTACAAATACAGACAAATAGTAACAAACAAGGATTCCAAGTGCAATATTAAGTTAAATGCAGTATAAACAGCTTCAATGTAACAGAAAGGCAGGCGAAATACAGTCGCTAGGTGTTCAGATGTGGAAAGCAACAAAAATATACTTAGTATCAAGAAAAGTCGCTTATTCAGCTCTCTGCAGCCTGGATTACTCTGCTGGCCCACGTGGAGTCTGTGCTGAGTAGGTACAAGCTGAAAAACGCGCGTTTACCGCGTTTTATACCAGGGGGCTGGAAAAAGCTAGAAACTGGCCCAAAATGACCAATAAACTACTAGTTACTGGCTGAAACCTCACAAAACTGGACAAAGGCAGCTCAATGCTTCCCACTCCCACTGGTAAGCAAGGTAACTTCCTCTCCCCCAAATAAGGCAAGGAAACAGTACACAGGAACTACAACCAAAGCCCAGGAATCAGCAACTCTGAAACTGGACTAAACTAGTAAAGCAGGAAAAACAAGAGATATTTTTTTTCTTTTTTTTTTTACAAAACAGGCAGAAACAGGTACAGCAAACACTTATAAATGCTATGAATCAGCTACTACAGCTTACACAGAAGAATTTGCTACAAATACAGTCAAATAGTAACAAACAAGGATTCCAAGTGCAATATTAAGTTAAATGCAGTAAAAACAGCTTCAATGTAACAGAAAGGCAGGCGAAATACAGTCGCTAGGTGTTCAGATGTGGAAAGCAACAAAAATATACTTAGTATCAAGAAAAGTCGCTTATTCAGCTCTCTGCAGCCTGGATTACTCTGCTGGCCCACGTGGAGTCTGTGCTGAGTAGGTACAAGCTGAAAACGCCGTTTACAGCGTTTTATACCAGGGGGCTGGAAAAAGCTAGAAACTGGCCCAAAACGACCAATAAACTACTAGTTACTGGCTGAAACCTCACAAAACTGGACAAAAGGCAGCTCAATGCTTCCCACTCCCACTGGTAAGCAAGGTAACTTCCTCTCCCCAAATAAGGCAAGGAAACAGTACACAGGAACTACAACCAAAGCCCAGGAATCAGCAACTCTGAAACTGGACTAAACTAGTAAAGCAGGAAAAACAAGAGATATTTTTTTTTTTCTTTTTTTTTACAAAACAGGCAGAAACAGGTACAGCAAACACTTATAAATGCTATGAATCAGCTACTACAGCTTACACAGAAGAATTTGCTACAAATACAGTCAAATAGTAACAAACAAGGATTCCAAGTGCAATATTAAGTTAAATGCAGTAAAAACAGCTTCAATGTAACAGAAAGGCAGGCGAAATACAGTCGCTAGGTGTTCAGATGTGGAAAGCAACAAAAAATACACTTAGTATCAAGAAAAGTCGCTTATTCAGCTCTCTGCAGCCTGGATTACTCTGCTGGCCCACGTGGAGTGTGTGTTTGTGTGCGTGCCTGTCTGTCTGAATGTGTTGAGAGAAATACTTGTTAGGCTACTCACACTCCGTGCAATACATATATTCCATTTTTGGCAAGGCTGTTGATGTCACTCACCTAGAAATACACCTCTGAGAAAGTACTAGTCTAGTAATTGCCACAGCTCATTCTGTAACTGCATACTGTTGTAGTGTGATAAACTAGTTAGGTAGGTAGTCGAACCCCAGATCTGGCAACTGGGTGTTTGTGTGTGAATCTGTATGTGTGTCTGACTTAGTAGAGGGCCATGCTTTTTAGGCTACTCACACTCCATACAATACAAATACTCTACTTTGGCAAGGCTGCTGATGTCACTCACCTAGAAATGCACCTATGGGAAAATGATAGTCCAGTAATCATCATAGCACGTTCTGTAACTGCATACTGCAATAATGTGATAAACTAGTTAGATAGGTGTTCGTACCCCAGACCTAGCATCTGTGTGCGTGTCTGACTGAGTAGAGAGCAATGCTTTTTAGGATACTCACACTCTGTACAATACAAATACTGTACTCTGGCAAGGCTACTGATTTCACTTACCTAGAAATACACCTCTGGGAAAGTGATAGCCCAGTAATCACTGTAGTGCACTCAAAACAGCGTACTGTGTAGAACAGTGGTAGGGTTCCATCTCCATCCATGGCAGTTCTGGATGTTTTGTGTGTGTTTTAGTGTTTGTGTATGGAGCAATGCCTTATAAGGTACTCACTCGCAGTAAATTACAAATACCCTACTTTGGTAATCCTGTTGATGTCATTAACTGTGAAATACACCTTTGGGGAAGATGTACTTCAGTAATGTCCATGGCACGTACTATAACTGCATAGTGCTGTAGTGCACTAAACTAGTGAGATAGGGGTTCTACTCCCAGGCATGACAGGTGTGTGTGTTTGTAACCCTTATCCTGTGTAGAGGTGATTGTGAGTGTGTTGGCAATGTGGAGGGGTTTTGCTAATTTCATCTATGGTGGCCCTATCACAATGTCAACCATACAGGGATAACAGATGTAAATATCTGAGAAGCTGGGGTGCAAAGCCATACCCATACATGTGGCATCAAGGGCAGCCAATCACAGTTAGCAACCCCACTGTGCCTTCACATGTGACTCACAATGGACATACCATGCCTAACAACATGCCCGGTATGGACAGATGACACTGACATCAGGGAAAGTTGTTAGCATGCTATCAATGGAGGTGCAGGGTAAACCTGCAGACCATTACCAGTCCATGCCAGAGGTGGGCAAGACTGGCACATCTGATGATAACCTGTGTTCACAGCTTGGGCCAGACACCCCAGGTACAGTTCCACATGTCACTGTACATGCATGTAGGAGGTGTGCACATCCTAGACACCATCCAAATCATGGACTAGGGAACACATACATGGCAAGTGATGCACAGCATTCACCACACACAATAGTCACCCAGGTGACTGGATGAGGGATGCAATACGCACCTGTGTGGGCAAATGCAGAGGCTACAGGCCTCAGCCACAATGCAGACCATTGTCATGTGGCCTGATGCCAAGGTATACGCATCGTCTACCCTTGTATAGCCTGCTGGCACTGCTGACCACCACACACCCGTGCAGACATGCACCCATGCATGTCCGAAATGGGCACCCTGTGTGTTCATGTGTGTGTGGAAGGTGCGTATGTCCACTACACCCCCAGGGCACAGTGAAGCATGCTGCCTGATGTCTGACACCCTCTCATACTCACTGCCCATACTACCTCTGTTTGACCAATGTGGTTCATGTGTTCCCTGCACATTGATGTGTTGTGGCAATCCCACTAGTGATGAGTTCCACTCCTGGCCCTACCAAGTGCGTTAATGTGTGTGCGTCCCTGTGTGAGTGTGCCTGTGTTGATGCTGGCACCTCTTCATGCAGACAGGCACATGTATGTCACCCACTGTATATCTACCATATCCCTGTTGCAGATGTCACTCACCATCACATATATGTTCTGAGTGCTCCCCACCAGATAACCCATGTGGCTCATCCAATAACTGCATCGAACTGTGATAGCACTACATAGGTGTCAGGGGTTTTATACCCTGTGCTGGTAGGTGTGTGACACAAACTTGCTTCAGTTTTACCCTCCCACTACTTCCTGACATGTATTCACCTTTGTCTGCCTCCCCCACTCCCTCTCTGGCAGATGTGGAGGCCCACACCTGCTTTGCTTAGGTAGCAGCATGTGTATTTTAAGTGATGCTCATGATCAGCTGATGGCCTCTGCACGAATTGCAGCCCTCCCCTTGCTGATTGCTTGTGGAACAGCTGTGGTAACATTCCCATAACCAACTGTATGGAAACACACTCCAGTACCTGGGAACATCATGGTGGTGTTGGCCCTTGTCTGTCACTATGAACAGGAGCTAGAACTGTCATTTGGCAAACAGCATACCAGATGGGTTGGGGATTTACCTCTAACAACATACACTGTGGAAAGAGGGCAACAAATAGGAGGGGGATGTGCCTGACCTGACTACAGACTGTAAGTGCTGCTATACTACATATGGAGTAATGTTGGTTTAACAGTGTTTGTCTCGATATTCCTGTTTTACAGGTCGCAATACCTGCCATGTCAGTTATATGTATATGAGGAATCCCCATCTGCAGGGTCATCTGCAGACTGGGCAGTGTTGTGCCTTTGATTTCATGTGTTAGCCATGATGCATCTATGTGTGGAATGCAGAAGGTAGCATGAGGATTGCAGTCTGTTGATGGTGAAGACTGTGACAGTTACTGACTACATATCCCTAATTGGACAAATGTTGCAAGAAACCCCATTACAATGGTAGATTTATGAGGGTATCACAACAACATGTCTTTACTGGCCCTGTGTATGTGCTGTCAGCCACACCTCTGTCAACCTTTGTACATATGTCATGCATGAAGTAGTGCATATGTATACTGTAAATAGTGTCATCATATCTGATAACAAGGCTATGATATATCAGATTGCTATACATGTCATGTACAGTAGGGGTTACATTTCATGCCATATCCTGGACATTCTGTGGATGATTGTACAGTACTGAGGTCTGTGTAGTGATGGTGAATGTCGGCAGTGTGTGTATTGTTAATATGTACTATGGCCTGTGTACAGACTGTGGTAGATGTCATTGTTCTAGCTGCTCTTCTATCTGATGTTACATGCTGACCCACTGTATGGTACCATTTTACCATACATGTTTGTAGGGCCATACACACACATGTCCCATACCACAGACAGCCATCAGACCAAACTGTGTAGCAGCACAGTATACGTAGGGTCATTCTGTGAGTGGCACATAAGAGTATGGTGTTTTACAGATAGTTCATATACTGTACTATTATGCTAGTATACCATATATGGCTGTGGCTGTGTTCACATTGGTTGTGGTTATGCACTGTCACACAGGTGTATCCTACTCTGTGCTGTGACATGGCTATCGAGCCTGCTATATATGCAGGTACTGTATAATGATAACCTTAGGATGTCTGTCAGTAGCCAATGGCACGTATGTTATGAGCAGATGTCACCTTACACACACACACCATGTCTGTGAAGACAATCCCAATGACAGTAGCAAAAGTCTATTAATATACCTGCTATACATACCTGACATCCCCTTGCACTATGAATTTGGGACTATAGGGGCTAGGGTAGGGCTACACTCCATGTCCAGGACATATGGTGGAAATATATGAACATATACTTGTCCAGATAGGCATATATATTTCTGAGTACACATGTGTAGTACGTCCAATTACTACTGTCATGGCTACCACCCACTGTGAATCCCTACATCATGAGGGCATGTTCCCTGTACATTCCAGTGTGATGAACATCCTTCCTGTGTTTGGGCATCAATGTTACAGACAGCAGGTAGCATCTTGCAAGGACACCCTGCACACTCAGGGCAGCCTCATATATGTAGGAGGATCAGGACATATAGAAAAACTGTGAGTAGAGTGGTGTTATGCTTTGTATAGTACTGGTGTTAAAGGTGTGTGTGTGTGTGGTGTGTGTGTGTGTGTGTGTGTGTGTACATACTAGTTTACCTTGGAATGCAGTCTGTCTGCATAGCAAACTACTGTGGGGCTATCCTCTAGCTGGACAAAGGTGTGCCTATCATCTGTTGTCTGTCCACCACACAGGTCCTGTGTCGGATATTACACTGGCAGTGTGTGTGTTGCATGCTAGCAGTACATGGTTATATCCACTTGTGTCCCTGATGTCTTATTCCTGCATAAAGGTATGTTGCAACACATCCTGTAACACCAGCATGTTCCACGGTGTGTAACTGCAATATTGTGAGTATGGCCCTGTGTTCCTGCCTTTGTCCGCCACATATATGGCAGGCTTTGTCCTGCTCTAATATGGTTAGGGGTTGTTAGGTAATGGCCTATCATTAATTACTGTTAGCATTCCTGCTATCGTCCCAGTCATAACGTGGACTCCCACAACATTTGTTGGTCAGGGTCCATACATGTGACAGATACATTGACATTACCACAGGTAATGAATGTCCCCCTAGGGCTTGACTACAGGGTGTAATTGGAGGCTGCTGAACTACATCAGATATTGTTGATTGTTACTTATCTTGCAGGTAAATCCTTTGTCTACTGTAGTATGCATTGAAGGGCTTGGCCAGGACACCATAGTATGTTATATATCCGCACTGTCTGCATCTACTGCTTTGTGTGGGCCTTGCATCCATCACTGGTTATATACATCAAAATCTATGTGCTGTCAATATTGGCATGCATCATTGTATGGTGCACAAATAAAGGTTGTCTGTGTATACATACCTGTGTGTCATGTCATGTCCTTTGAATTGTGAGTGGGAATATGTGTAATGTAAGTATTCCCTTTGTGGGGCTGGGTGCCACACTACACATGTCACAGGTACCAGTTACAGGGCTTGTGGCTGAGGGATATACATTGCACCCAGTACGTCCAGACTACTTCTACATATGTATGGCTACTAATATCCTTTGTCTGTGTATATGTGTATGTACCCATATATTGCATATATCTTATCTATATATAGATATATATATATATATATATATATATATATATATATATATATATATATATATATATATATGTGTGTGTGTGTGTGTGTGTGTGTGTGTGTGTCTATATATATATATATATATATATATATATATATATATATATATATATATATATATATATATATATATATATATATATATATATATATATATATATATATATGGGGTTGGGAGGGTGGCCTAATGGTTAAGGTGTTTGTCTTACAAACACAAGGTGCAGGGTTTGAGTCTCACAAGGGATAATTGGCTAAGTTTAAAATGGCTCGCAAGGGCAGTTAGATTAGTACTAATCTATATCTATCTATATCTATATCTATATACCTGCACATGATTTTAAATGTATAGATGTGTGTGCTTATCTGTACCATTGTAATGTGTACCCCTTCAACATTGTACATTCCCTGTGGTACAATTGCTTTTCTGCATGATATGTTACAGATATTGCCCTGACATGTACAGGTGACTTGGATTACTGTTGGAGCATTGTAGCTGTGTTGTGGTGGGTCCTGATGTCAAGTACTGCATGTGCTGGATATTGGATTGCACAGCATATCCGTTAGGGCTGGGGGTTACATAGCAGTAATTACCAGGTGTCCCTCATTTGTGCCTCCACCACCATTAACTGTGCTCATGGTCTGTTATGTTGTACTGAGTGGGCCAGGAGTCCGTTCCCATGTGGAAATCATATACACATGTCTATCTGTATATACATACATATATATATATATATATATACATAATTATATATGTGATACCCCCATATATAGAGGGATAGAACTGGACATTGATATAGCTCTAGATATGTATATGTATTTATATATATATATATAATATATGGCAAGATACATATATATATATATATATATATATATATATATATATATATATATATATATATATATATATATATATATATATATATATATATATATATGTACATATATATATATATATATATATATATATATATATATATATATATATATATATATATATATATATATATATATATATATATATATATATATATATATATATATATATATATGTATATATATATATATATATATATATATATATATATATATACTTATGGCTGTCTATCTGTCTACATTTACAGATGTATATCTGTCCATATATCCATGCATGTTCGGCTTATATGTGTGGCCTGTACCTCATTCTCTTGGCAATTGACATGGATGACCTTAGGACTGAGGTCAGTCATTTGTGCCAACACGTACATGTTTCAGACGTATCATCTCCTTCAATATATGTGTTCTACTTCATATAACTGTGTAACTTGCAATGTTTTAAGTGTATTAGAGCAAGATATGACAGATATCCCTATATGTACCCAAATTATGGTGCACTATGTCTGGGATTCATGCATTAAGAGGCTGTGTGGTGTAATAATACTACATTCCCTGTGGTGTTGACTGATTGTGCTGGATGATATGTATGTGAAATAAGTGGGTATGTACATCTGCCAAGGTTTACTGGTAAAGCACTTAGTGTATGATGTGCAGGGTCCTGGGATTGGGCCTTGCAGAGGCTGTATATTTTGTTGCAGGACAGAACACCAGCTGTCGGATACAGAGTGTGTTAGGGACATTTGAGCAGTTGTAAGTGGGTGTGCGCGTTTTTCCGCAGAGCTAAGCAATGCTAACCTCTGGTTGCCTTTCCTTACACTCAGCTAGCATCTACTTAGCTCAATCTATGTAGGCAATGCTTACCCCCATGCAAATACACGTGCACATGCTTACAACTGCTTATCCATGCTTACTACTGCTGTTTTGTGCTTACACCTGCTTATTAGTGCCTTAGTCATTATGACACTTCACATGTGCATTTAAGGCAGTACTCCTGTGCAAATATAAATGTTATTTAGTAGGTTATACAGCGCAATGATGTTAACATATGGATTTCACATGGAAAATAGGATGTGCTGCAGTGGGACTCGACCCAGGAATGCATGCGTGTTAGGCGGATGCTCTGCCCACTACACTATTGCTGTTCTGCTTCATTTGCATATGTCTACCATAATGACATACCCATGTTCCCTTCCCCTGGCCCCCGAGCTCCATGTTCACAGCATCCATCCATTCCCCAGTTGCTAGCCCTACCATACCACACCTCCACACATTTCCCTCTCTGCACATCTCTATACTCCTCCATTATACTGTCCCGACCCAAGCATCTGTAGGCTCTTCATCCATTTAGTTCACATACGTATGTACCAGCCTTCCCTTGATCCTCCTCCGATACTGATGGAGACATCGGTGTGACCCACAACTGTTGGTGCATCCCGCCAGGGACAGACCTCTTGTTGTGTCAAGAGTAGACCTAGCTGGTCTCCACTGTTTCTCCCACTGGTAGCATTCTGCCAAGGTTTTGTGTAGCAGTGGTTTGCTCACATACCTGGCCAGCCTCATCTCCCAATTCCACGGAACCAACGCCCCAGGTGTGACATACTGTGCATGAAGCAAGCTCACATGCCCCCACGGTGTGCACCATATATTATTATTCCCTTTGGTATTATGCAGGACTACTGTTCTCACAGTATGATTGGACAGGCACTGTTCTGTAATGCACATAAACTGCTCATAATACTGTGGTTGAGCAATGGAGATGTGTGCTGGTATTAATCTACAAGCGTATATACATTTTCTATACTGTTGGATGACTGTGTTGGATGATGTGTTTGTGATCACAGCAGCTGTGTATCCACCATGGCTTAGTGGAACTTACATTGACTATAGTGTGCAGGGTTGGGGTTTGCAACCTGGCAATGCAGGTTATTTTGTTAATGGCCATGACAACAGCTGTTGGCTACAGAGTGACTAAGGCACTGTAGAACATTTATAGGTGAGTATGCGCTGGTTTGTGTGAAGCACAGCATTGCTGACCTCTGGTTGTGGCATCTTGCACTGGGTTACTATATATATTTAAAAAATTTTTTTAAAATTTAAATTTTTACCCTTCTTTATTAAAATAGAATCTCTGGGGGGACATAGCAGGGGCTCCCTTTTGGGGGGTTTAAAAAAGCCCTTTGTTCCCGGGGGAGGCCACATGAATCGTCCACTAAACCTCGCTACCCTAAAAAACCCCATGTTCCCAAATCCCCCTTGGCACTCTTCCTTCTCTGGGTGCAGGTTTAACCCAGTACCCCCCCCCCAACCACTTGGGACCCATCAATGTTTTCCCCGGGGCCCCCAGCCTTGTAGACCAGGAGCATGGGGGCCCGCCCTTGGACATTTTAATGGCAGGAAGCCCAAAACATTGAATTTTTTTAGTCCCCAAGGGACATACATTCTTTTTTTAAGATTAGACTTAGGGTCTCTTCCACTGGTAGTATCCTGCCTGTAGTCAGGAAGCATGTGTGTTTTTCTTTTTTGTGGTTGCATGTTTTCCCTCTAGCTGGGGGGTTTATACGTGTTAGTTTGTTGACTGGATCACCCCATTTGCATGGGCCCGTGAACATATGAATTCTTAACTCTGTATCATATTCTAGCTATATATATATATATATATGTATATTTAAAAAAACACACACACACACACAAATATATATACATAATATATACATAGATATTTTTATATTAATAATAATATATATATATATATATATATATATATATATATATATATATATATATATATATAATAATATATATATATATATATATATTTTATATATATATATATATATATATATATATTTTTTATTTATATATTTTAATATATATATATATATATATATATATATATATATATATATATATATATATATATATATATATATATATATATATATATATATATTATATAATATTTTTATTAAAATAAATTAATAATTAATTTATATGGAATCACAAAATAAGTTCTTAAAACCCGAATGAGAAAAATTGGGCCCAACCAAAAATACCATTAAAATTTATAAGGGAAAACATAAAAGTTAAATACATGGAAGAATCTGTAAAAGCTGATTAAAGGAATATCTGTCATTACTTTTACATCCCCAAAAACATATATGAATACCTCTGTAGTTCTTTAAAAAAGGTGTAACATTTAATTAGATTTCAGCGTTAGGTTTTTTTAGGATTTCAGATGGGTGGGAATCTTTCCAAAAAACTTATTTAAAATCTTTTCATTGTGCTACTAAAACTATGTGATGGATTTTAAACTATGTTGTGAAAAAATTTACAAAACAAACTGTTTAAAAGTTTTAATACACTTAGCTTAATTTTTAAAAAGGGGGTTTTAGTTATGAATGGGATTACGTTTCAAATAGAAACGTATTTATTAAGTACGTAGATCATGTGATGCCTTTGAAGTGTCAATTTTCTTTATATTTAAAATTATTTATATTTTCTATTTTTTAATATATAAATTTTTTTTATTTTAAATTTACACATTTTTATTAAATTTTAATAAAAATATTTATAATTTTATTATATTAATTACTGATTTTATTTCAGGCGCTATTAAATATTGGGATTTATATTTTTTGGGATTCTTTTTGGGATTTCTATTTTAGATGGGTTTTTATACCCAAAAAATTAATATTTATTAATTTTATATTTTCATTAAAATAATTTATAATATAATTTTTTTATTTAATAAATATTTAATTTTTATAAAATAAAAATATAAATAATTATAATATTAAATTTTATTATTTATTTATTTTTTCAACAACAATGGATTTTCGCAAATTTTATTTTATGGGGATTTTATTGTATTCTGGTATGTAACATATCTGGGGGGAAAGGTCTTGGCTTTAAAATAAAACAACCCCAATTTTCACTAAAAAAGTTAGTCCTTCTTTTGCCTGTAAAATGCTGTGCTGCAGTGGTTTGTGGGTTGTTGATGGTCCCTGCCCTGAACACGGTTACATCCTGGGGGGGGCCCTCACCTCCAGCAAACCTGCCCCCGATTTGTACCCATCATTAAATCCCTTTAACCCCTTTATCCTTATTTTTTAAAAAAAATAATTAATTAAATTAATTTTAATGGGGATATTTTATTGTATTTTATGTAAATATTTATAGGGATTTTTTATAAAAAAATTTTATTAAATTTATTTAAATTAATTAGGTATTTTTTTATTTTTTAATATTGTTTTAATTTTTTTTTTTTTATGTTTTGTGTGGGGGTGGGTTGTTGGTTTTTTTTTGGGTTTTGGTGTGTGAAAATATTATTTTTATTTTTTATATATATAGTTTACAAAATAAAATTTTATATATTATATATATATATATATATATATATATATAATAATATATATATATAATATAAATATATTATGTAATATATATTAATAATTATTATTTTATATTATATTTATTTGGTATTAATTTATATATTATTATTATTATAATTTTATAAAAAAATTTTATATTATATGGTGTGGGTTTTTTTTTTTTTTACATATATAATTAATAGTTGCTTTTTTTTGTTTTTTTTTTTTTTTTTTTGGAAAAAAAAATGTTTTTTTCTTTTTTTTCCAAGCAAAAACCTTGTTTTTTTGCCCAAAAGGGTTTTTTTTTTTTGAAAACCTAATTTTACTGACCTTTTTTTCCCCCAAATTTTAAAGGTTTTAAATAGACCCTTTTTTGTTAAGGCTGTTTGATATTGTGTGCTTAAGGCACTTTCAAGTGGTTCTGAGCGGGTCTGTGCAGAGGTTAGTACTGCTGACTTCTGGTCACAGTGTGTTACATGCAGTTAGCATCTCCTTTGTTTGATCTGTGTCGGCAGTGCTTCACCCCTCCCGTACGCACTTGCACACGCTTACTATTGCTTACTTTTAATTACTTCTACTTATCTGTGCTTACGGCTGCTTATTGCTGACTAATTAATTCTGGTACTGACTCTTCACATGTGCATTTCATGCAGTACTCCAGTTCACATTTAACTGCTATTTGGTAGGTTCTAGAGCAATAAAATTTACATAATTGTTCCTATACAGATTACACTTGGAAAATGTTATGTGCTGCAGTGAGACTCAAGCCGGGAATGCCTCCTCGTTAGGCGGATGCTCTGACCACTACTCTATTGCTGTGCTGCTTCATTTCCTATACCTTCCTTGTTATCTCTTCAGCCTTTCATGCTGCTTTACCTGTAGCTAAGGGATGGGCAGACCCGCGCACTTATGGTCAGCTGAACTCGGAGTGTTAAATACATTACTACAAGGGTTTCTTCATGTTTTTTTTCAGTGTACTGTTGCTGTTGAACACATGGGGACTGTTGGTGGGGATATGCGGACACTTATGAGCAGTCTCGCTCTTTTATGTGCACATTATGCTGTTCTATTTTGCAGGGGCGTGTTTATTCTGAAAGCACTGCTCTCAGCCATGCCCCCTGCAGTCGTCCACGCTCAGTGTAGCATTAGGTGTTCAGGCAGCGCAGCTTCCTTTATATGCATGGTGTGCTGCCATCCTCCTCTTAGGCTGGTGCGTCCATGCAGGACTAGAGTAGTCCTGCATGGAGGATTATTGAATCCGAGGGTTAATACGTCCATCCTGATAATATTTAAATGTTCCCTTAGCCTCTAACCTGCCTAATATTAGTTTGACACATTTGATGACATTTTTATCAACTCCCCTTTTTGTGAAGTATTCTTTTTCAAAAATTTGGCATCTATTTTTCTTAGCTTATGCCATATGATGCCATACTTATTCATTGCCTTCCTCTGCTTGTGTTTGAGCTAATAGGTCCACTACTCTTAGACAATTCATTTTTCAGTATCCTCCTCATTTATGTCACATGTTAGTTCTGAGCTTATCAATTTTTCATTTTGCAAAAGTTTTTGAACTAGCATTGACAAATTTATTTTCTCTTAAAAGTGACTTCTTCCATGATATTTAGTAATATCTGCATATCTTATAAATTATACTGCCAGCTACACTTTGCAGGTGTCCGCTGAAATTCTGAGTAATGTAAGTGCGATCTATGATATAGTGGAATTATGAGTGGGAGGGAGAATCAAACTAAATGCTAGGTTGTGGTGTGTCTAAACATTCCTCATCCTCAGTTGCACTGTGATCTCAGTTTTAGTACACAAGTAGCAGAGATGTAACTTTTCTGAACACAATGGCTTTAATGTATAACATAAGTGCAATGTTTTTTTTTAATTAACAGTTAATTCTTTTAAAATGGCAAATATGTCAGGACTCACAACAGTACTGGGACTTGCATTTGTGATGGTGCTACACTTTTCTAACAAGCTGTGCTATTTATTTGAATTATGAGACTGCATAAATAGAGCTTCTCCTCAGGACAGATGATACTGAATTAACTAAACCTTCCTCATATTTTCATCATCTTATAGGTTCATAGGTTCATAGGTAGGTACTAGGCTATCTGCCCGAAGGCATTTATAAGTCTAGCCAGAATGTGTTGGCTTTCGCCACCCCCTTAGATTAGTTCCCTGTGCCTCTGTCCAGCAGAGCCACTGAAGTGACCCCCGGGGTAAAATTTATGTTTCCCATCTACTCGTCAAGGTTTCTCTTGAAGAGTGCTAGCGAGGAGAAGCTCTGCCTAATGTAGATTGGAATCTTGTTTCAAAGCATGGGAAGTCTCTGGGACAGGAATATATCCCTCCAGCATGTCCTATTTATTGTTGTGGTGAGGTTTAGATCCCTAGAGCGTGTGACTCGAGGGGATAATGTTTTCTTTAGGTGGAGCATGTCCATCAATTCTGGTTGGACATGGCCTTGTATGTCAGGAAGAGATCACCTCTGAGCAGGCGGTATGCAACCGAGTAAAGCTGGAGTTTCTTCAGTCGAGCTGCGTAGGGCATCTGTTTGAGGCCAGAGATCCTCTTGGTAAGGTACTTCTGTGGTCTTTCCAGCTGTTGCAGGTGTCTTGTAAGGTACATCCCAAATGTGGCGTTGTACTCTATGATGGGTCTGATGAGTGATGAATAGAGTGGCACAGTGACCTCTTTTGATCTGGATGCAAACCCTTTTGTGATTAGGTGGGCCACATAGAAGGATTTTCTAACCACTTTGGCAATGTGATTATCAAAGGAGAGATTACTATCTACTTGGGTCCCCAGATCCCTTATTATGTTTTCTGTATTTTGGGAACTACCACCTATGTGGTAGTTTGTAGGTACTTTATTATTTCCAAAGGGAATAATTATGCACTTTTTGGCATTTAATTTGAGGCCATGATTTTGACACCAGGTATCCGTCTCAGTGAGACCCTTTTGGAGGATGTCTGTGTCAGATGGTAAGTCAATTATAGCCCCTAGTTTGCAGTCGTCTGCGAACTTGGTCAGCCATAGTCCTCCTGTGTTTGTCTGTACCTCTGAGAAGTATATGCTGAACAGGAGGGGTCCTAGGACTGAGCCCTGGGGAATTATACTTGTAACTGGTTTAAAGTCACACCTAGCTCCCACAACTCTCACCATGTGGGTTCTGTCCGTGAGCCAATTGGCAACCCATCTTGTGACATAGGGGTTTTTGTTCAGGCTGGTGAGCTTGTCTATAATACGAGAATGGGGAATGGTGTCGAAGGCCTTTGCGAGGTCTAGGTAGGCTGTGTAGACCACCTTTCCCTTGTCTATAGCCTTGGTAACTGTCTCAAAGAAGTCCACCAGGTTTAGGAGGTATGATCTTCCCTTAACAAAGCCAAACTGGGTAGGGTCCAGTGTTTGGAGGTTCCCAATGTCTCTGTTAATGAGTTCCATGATGATGTGCTCCATAGCCTTGCAGACCAAGCTAGTCAGGCTTATAGGGCAATAGTTCCCAAGGTCTGTTGTGGCTCCTCCTTTGTGGAGCGGAATAGTCATTGTTGTGCACCACTCTATGGGTACGTAGCTTGTGAAGAGGCTGAGTTTGAACAGTGTGTCTAGGTTTGGGATTAGTTCATCTTTGAGCTCATGTAGGACGAAGCCTGGGACACCGTCCGGTCCCATTGATGCTGTGTTTTTGGCTTTGGAGAGGGCTATTTCAACCTTAGTGTCTGTGATTTCAGGGGCTCTACATTCTTCTGGTATGGGTATGGGCCCTTTTGGGGGTGAGGGGGGGGTGAAGTTTGCACTGAACCTGTCTGCCCAGATGTTGACAATATCGGCTGGTTCAGTGTAGTTTGTGCCATTCTGCACTAACTCCGAGTAGATCTGAGCATTGCCACTTAGATTCTTGACATAGCTAAAGAATGCCTTGTGGTTATCTTTGGAGTCCTTGGCAAGTTTTCTTTCAAAGCTCGCGTTTGATGATTTTATGAGGGATCATAGTTTCTTGCTGATACTGACCAGGGATGTCTTCCCTTCTTGGGATTTTAATCTTTTCTGTACTAGTTTCCTCCTTCTATTGTATAGCTTGTTTATGGTAGGGGTCCACCAGACTGGTTTCCTTTTCTTGGAGGAGTGAGTCTTGGTTTTGCTTGGGATAGCATGATCCATGCATTCTTGTAGGTGCCCATAGAATGCATTAGTAAAGGATTTTGCAGCTTGGACAGCATTATCCTTTAGCATGGGGGCTTTGAAACTTTCCACCTCCATCTTAAGTAATGTGAAGTTTAATTTTGAAAAGTTTTTCCTGGTGGTTTCCTTGTCCGGGGTTGGGGACAGAATGTGGATATCCAAAGTGATTTGTTTATGGTCAGATCTAACCAGCGAGGTGTTGACCTCCGGTGTGGAACACCAGTCACCCATGTTGGTGATGACCAGGTCCAATATGTTGTCACCTCTGGTGGGAGTGTTGACCAGTTGTTCCAGGGCGTTTGAATTTATAAATTCTAGGAAATGTTGGGCAAGGGAGTTAGTACTTGTGTAGTTCTCCCAGTTAATGTTTGAGTAGTTGAAATCATCCAATATTAGAGTGTTTGGTAGGACCTTTATGTTACCCACTGTTTCCATAAATGCGGATTAGGGGTCCTGGGACAAGGTGGGAGATCTATAGCAAGCTACAATTTGAATTGCAGTTTTGCCTATTGTTAGTTGCACGTGGATAATCTCTCAAGCATCGTGCTGTGCCACTAACCTGGAGGTGTGTGTATCTTTGATGAATACGGATACTCCCCCTTCTTTTGTATTTTGGTCTGGGTTCTGTGACAGAAATGTATGGTGTGAGTTGTAGCCTGGTAGTGCTAGGATGCTGTCTGGAGCCTTAAACCAGGTATTTTACTTGTTCAGCTCAGTTGTATTCAGAATATGTTGGCACTTGGAATGTCAAGTGTTGAAAAGCCAAAAAAAAAAAAAAAACACCAAAAACCTGGAGAAGAGTGAATGTTGAAATTAGCTCTTTTCCTAAAAACATTTTACAGCAGGGAAGCCACTCTGCATCTCTCCATGTGGGGGACAAGCCTCCATACCCCCAAACTTATATATACCAGCTCCAGGATCACCATGCCTCTGAGAAAAGGGTATAGTCGGAGAATTAGCATCTCAGTATTGATATATACAGGTTCTTTCTTTCTGCTATTCAGTCTCTGTGTTTCAGGACTCACTCTAGCAGGTCAAAACATTTCAAAAGGTTACCTGTTATTTCAGCATATATATTTAGTGGATTGTTCACATTTTCTTCCTATTTGTACAGGATCAGCCTGCTCAGACATAGGCTTCTTCCTTTGAAGAATATTCTTCTGGAAATCCCTAAAAACAGTACTTTATCAGTATGGTGAATGGCTAGTTAATGGTTGCAGAGAAATAAACACATGGCCAAAAAAGCTGCATAACTCAAGCAGGGAATTAAGATCTGGTCACTCAAAAATTTCAGTTACATCAGAAGTCACAGTAATTTTAGTCATGCATTTTTTTTTTCTCAAAACTATGGAGCACACTGTCCTGCCACATAAAATCAAATCAGCACAAAGTATTCAAGGCATGAGGTCTCAACCAACCCTTGAATTGGAATAAATGCTCAAACTGATCAGGAATCGCCTAATTGGTTCAAACTCCCTCTTTTTCCAGAATCCAGCACTGCTTCACCAAAACCAACAATCTGATGAAGCCTTTACATCCTAGGTTCATTTGGTTAGTTTATTAGTTGCTCACTATTTGTTTACTGGGGTAGGTCATTGATCTAGATGAACCACTTTCATCATGGTTCAGCTTGGGAGAAGCGACAACAAAGTAACAGTAGAAAAAGAAGAAATTTACACTATAGATGAATGGTACAAATATAATATTAAGCATGCAAAAATATTATAACAACAGTGTAACTGTTTAACATAGTGAAAGACTATCTGATCCAGTAATCTGAATGAAATTCATTATAACAACACAACAGAGTCCGTTTAACAAAGGTAGAACCTATATAATATCAAGGCATATATGATTCTACTTACAGTTATTGTATGTTCATTTGGGCTATAGTGACATATACAATGGCAATATGGATGGTGGAAGGCAGGTATAGCAGTGAATGAAGTACACCTGACAGAGAGAGAGAGAGAGAGAGAGAGATGGTAGCTATGATATTGCTGAAGTGGTGGATAACTGGATGGGGTGACAGTATGGAAGAGAACACATGTTGCTGACAGGAGAGATAAGAGTTAACCTACAGTGGGTGTCTTAGTATACTCAGAACACCACACTCTTATAAATTGTTTAATATAATTTACCAATAGCTCTATGATCTTTGGTGTTCTATTACTTTCTTGTTACCCCAAATACTAAACTATTTTTAGTATATATATATATATATATATATATATATATATATATATATATGTATATATATATATATATATATATATATATATACATATATATATATATATATATATATATATATATATCTATATATATATATATATATATATATATATATATATATATATATATATATGTATACATGCATGCATGCATGCATACACACGCACCTGACTATGTAGCTTGTATTTCATAATGATTGCAATTGTACAGGACACTAACATTGTGTTGTAACTGTAAATGTATAAATATCTTTTCATGTCTATATAAATGTCTTGGCTCAGTCAAAGAAGCTGGTAGCCAAAATATAAACTAATGAATAAAATATCCCAGTCTACGTTACCATCAACGATTGTTTTATTTTACTGCACATGAATCTTCTGTTATTATCTTATACATGCATATATTCCATGTCTGTTTGTTTTACATGTTGGTAGTTTTCTTAATATTTCTTCAATGTCTACTTTTAAATGTCATTTTTGCACATAATATAATTGTAAACTGATATGTCATTATATGCTGACCAGTGGATTTCTGTTCACCATGCTGTTTTGCACCAACTACACCATTATGTTATCATGTATGTTTGAATACAATTCATAATCATAGGTTTATAGGTTCATATGTTTATACTAGGTTCGTGACCACTAGGGCCCTTATAAGTCTAGCCGTGCATCCCAAATGTGACCCCCAAATATGATTTATATAGGTGATGATTTACTGACTGCCTGTGTCCATCAGAGACATAGGAGCTAGACTAGGGGTACATTTCAAATTACCCATACATTGGTCCAAGTTGCTCCTAAATAGAGCTAGAGAGGAACTCTGCTTCACAAGGATGGGGAAGCTGATCCATAGAATGAGAATTCTTTGAGAAGCATATCTGCCTCTCCAATGTGTCCTATTTATTTTGCAAGAAAAATTTAGGTATTTTAGTCTAGTAGTACTGATGCTGTTTGCTTTGCAGATATGCAAAAAGTTAATTGCTGCAGAATTCTGGGATGACTTGTATGCCAGACAAAGATCACCTCTTAAAAGTCTCTTTGATACCAAGTAAACAGACAGGGATTTCAGGTGATCAGCACTGGGAATGGTGTTTACTCCCTTCATTCTTTTCGTAAGGAACCTTTGTGCATATTTCAACTGTTGTTTGTGTCAGATCAGGTACATAGCAAAGGGGCCGGGTCTACTTTATTTACGCAAAAGCTTAAAACAGGAAATGCATATGCATTGAACCATATACATTGAACCGAGAAACCATCGAAACACAATAAAAATGGAACTACACAACAAACATAACATGTAACAGCTGTAGGCAGGGGGCAAGCCCCCCTGCACCTCCACACCCCCGATACTTAAATATACCAACTCCGAGAATGCACTACATTGAAGTAAACAGAAATATCCACCTACAGAGATTTCCGTTTACAGTTTTCGATGGATCGCACTTTCAATGCATATGGTTCGATGCATATGCATTCACTATTTTAAGCTTTCTCATAAATAAAGTAGACACAAGGGGGCATTATTCTCTATGATGGGTCTGATGATGGCTGAGTGCAGTGGTATGATGACCTTGCTGGACCTAGATGCCATGCCCCTGCTTATAAGTTGAACAACATATCAGGATTTTCTTACTACCTTGGATACATGTTGGTTGAAGGCTAGGTTACTATCTAAATGAGTTCCCAGATTCCTGACTAGTGTATCGACATTTAAAGGTTTTTTATTGATGTCATAGTTATCCAGAGTGGTAGACTCCCCAAAAGGTACTACAATGCACTTCATGGTATTGAGTTTTAAACTGTGGCTTTGGTAACAAACATCCTCCAGGATGTTCTCAACCTGGGAGGATTCAATGACTGCTTCCAGTTTGCAATCATCTACAAACTTGATCAACCAAAGGCCTTTGACATTGGATTTGACATCCAAGAAATAGATGCCAGAGAGGAGTGGCCTTAGCACAGAGCCCTGGGGGACTCCAGTGGTGACTAGCCTCTTTGTGGAGGTGGCCTTACTGTATCTAACCTTCTGAGTCATATAAGTGAGCCAGCTAGGTATCCAGTGTGTTATAAATGGGGTTTATATATAGTTTTGTAAGTTTGTTGACAATGCCAGAATGGAGAATTGTGTCAAATGCTTTAACCAAATCTAGGTAGGCAATATACATGGTTTTGCCCCCATCTTTGCCTTAGTGATCTTTTCAAAGAAATCTTAGAGATTCAGTAAACATGACCCTCCTTTGACAAAGAAGCCAGACTGGGATGGATCTGTGTCTGTAGGTCTCCTATATCCTTGTTGATAAATCATATTTTAGACTATTTAGGAGTCATCCTGGGATGTAATCAGGGACAATTGAGGCTGTGCACTTAGCTTCAGTGAATGCAGCTAGTACATGGCCCATTGTTATAGTTGGAAAGATTATAACTGAGGGTATTTTTGAGGGGATGGTTGGGGTGAGAGGGGGAGTAAAGTTGGAAATGAATTTGTCCTTTACTATGACTTCCTTTGATCTTGATGCCATACATTTATTTATAAGATGAACCACACATAAAGATGTCCTCACTACTGTATCTACGTGGTGGTCAAAGTTAAGGTTACTATCTATCTGTGTTCTTAGGTCCCTCACCATCGGGTCTACTTTTAGGGATGTGTATCAATATTATAATTTGCAGGGACATCTGATTTACTGAAGGATATTATTATGCATTTTTTAACATTTAATTTCAGACCATGGTCTGGGCACCAGTCATTTGTCATTTTTAGGCTTGTCTGTAGGATGTCACTATTGTTTGTAGATTCAGTGATTGCTCCCATCTTACAGTCATCAGAGAAACAGTCATCAGCGAACATGGTAAACCAGAGGCCCCCAACATTGGCATCACTTGAGAGAAGTATATACCAAACAGGAAGGGTCTCAATACTGAACCCTGTGGGGCATTCATTTATTATTTATTTATTTTATTTTACATTTGCTGACCAGGTTTGTCCAGCTGTGCTGATAGACCATTTTCAGTGGAGACCTGGGGAGAAAACCTCCACAAATTAATATAAAAATTTAAATGGACATAGTAACTATAGACAAAGCAATAACATTTTCAAGTTGGAACAGTAATGGATTCCAAAACGGTGGTCGTGTAGTGCACAGAGCTCCTTACCTCAACTATATTTTCTAGGATTCTACATACCTCGAAAAGAGCTATTTTACCTTCATCTCTTCGGAACTTCCATTACCTTTGCAGGCAGCAGTCTCAAAACAGCTTCTCAACTTTTATAGCTCTTCCACAGTGCTATCTTCACAAGAGTTCCAGGGGGGCCTGCGTCTACCTGAAATACTTCTAACTCCACATGGCTAAACAGATAAAAATGACAAATGATCCTATTACAATGGAAATACAAACAACAAAAGCCAAATCCTCAGCAATATTTTCACCTGAAAAAGAGAGACTTTCAAAGAGACAGAGAACAAATAAACAAACTGTGGAGCCTATTAAAAGTAATATTAATACAAATACCAAAGAAGATTCTAACTTCCACATGGATGAGCTGAAACAGGCCCTCCAACCCATTCATTCAGCCATACAAAGTTTTTCGGAACAACTTTCTACCTTAGGTAAATCCATCAATCAAATTGTTGACAGAGTAGACACACTTGAACAAAAAACACAATCTAATGAACTTCAAATACAGTCCTTATCTGATGATCTACACGCCAAAACAGCTTCTATTGCAGATCTACAGTTAAAACTAACAGACCTCGAGGCTAGAAGCAAGACGCAATAATATTTTAATCAGAGGTCTTCCAGAGATATATGATAGTCAAGGCTTACTTACTGTCACAAAACAAATATTTGAATCACTACTCCACTCAGAGGGAGAAAATAATATAATAATTGAGAGAGCCCATCGCGCTCTATATAAACGCCAAGATGCCACAGCTCCTCGTCAAATCTACACTAAGTTACTTAACTTCCAGATTGCCCAAAAGATTCTACTCTCTGCAAAAAAACATAAAAGTTTCACGTGGAACAATCACAAATTAACTTTTTCTCAAGATCTACCCATTTCTATCAAGGAGAACAGACAAAAACTAGCTCTGTTTTGTTCTGACCTTATCAGAAGAAATATCAAATTCCAAATGTGCTTCCCAAACACACTGATCTTCTTCCAAAATTACATTAAATACACAGCAACCTCCCAAAGCGAAGCAAGAGATGCCTTTCTCAAAGTATTCAGCAAGATTCTTGAACCTCTATAATTTACTAATACAAGCGTTTTAGCAGATAAGCTTCTTATAATCTCTATCTACTTACCGGATGCTTCATCTACAACCTCGCTCACTAATCCAACTTCAATCAAGTCTGTTTACCTTGGTTAAAGAAGTTTAAAACATTTTTTTCTTCCTAGAGCAGATCCACGTGTCAAGCAAGGAACCTTTGTACAGCGCGAGGCTCCCAGTAGGATATCTTTAGCTGGGGACACTCAGGAGTGCACGCTCATTAGGTTCGACCTCTTCCAATCGCGCTTACAGCGCTTTATGTAGCATACTGTTCCTGCACACAAATCATGGTATTGTTTATTTATTTTAGCGCAAAAAGCGCTTTATGCAATAAGGGCACTCTAGATACGCTGAGCGGGGACCTTTTTTAGTTGCATAAGCATTCCTTTGGTCATGCTGGTTAATGTTATGTCCAACAGGCTTAGACAAACAAACAAACACACGCTAAGCTAACATTTTGCAGCTAGCAGCCTATCCTATGTTATGAGGAGAGGTTTAGTTCAACAGCAGCTGGTTACTATAGCAAGATTGTTTAAATAAAACTATAATTATAGTAAAATTCAACCACTAAACAGTCACAAACATATAAAGAAGCCAGTGTGTAACCACTTTCATATACTGTAGCACTATCATCCAGCTTTATTGAAAGGGCTGTAGCTTACAGTCATGTAAATATGTACTTTGTGATGGGAATTAAGGGAAATATTTATGTGTAAGATGTCAACAGGGGTAAAGTAGACATAGAATCAGAATTTAGGCTGCAAGGTAACTTAATGTTATAACTAAACACGCAGCAAACAGGTGATTAGGGGGTACAGGGTCTTCTCAAATATCAATCAGAAGTCTTTGCACTTAGTAAAGGTTTAACTTAGATGGGAGGGTGGGGTATAGAAATGTATCAAGATGCATAGAATTACATCAGTTATGTTATTGTTAGAGCCTGTTCAATGAAAATACTTTTTTGCTCAGTTACATCACAAATGTCTATAATGTTCAGTTTCTTAACTCCTACAAATTCTGCTAAATGTTATTTACACCAGCAACATGATTTTATATATGATAAAGCTCCATAAGGTTCTTTTTGTATTCCAGTCCTACATATTACATGTTCTATCTATGATTCCATAAGAGTTGTTCCTAATTGTATAAAGATTGTTTTCCATGGAATTCATAGATCCCTCTCTATTATATGCATCAAGACTAAGTGAACAGACTTATATTTACATGTTATTATACATTGTGTCATAGCAATTTAATATACTAGTAGGATCTCCTTTCATGTATGGTTGCTTTCTGTGCACTGTAGAAGGGTACTAGTCTGATGATCTTTTGGATGAGACTTTCTTTGTACATATGTATAGTAATGTTATGTTCAATTTTTGTTTGGATGTGTACTTCTTCACCTAAGGGGTTTGGGTGGGTAGGCACCGGGGTGAATCGGAAGGAGTACTTGGCTACCTTTTCCTTTACATTTAAACTTTTTACAAACCTAGGTTTGATATGGTTCTCCAATTTCTCTTTCCATTGCAAATATAGTGCAGATTCTTTCCGACACTCATTAACATTTCCATATCTAATAACAAGGTTCCAATTTATAATGTTTCCTTACATCCTGCTTGGTGTTAACCTACATGAGTTGGTCTGTTGACTCTTGGAATATTAAAGGCTTACAAAACACTGCTAAAAAAAATTGCTACTCCACCTTGTTTTTAAATCCCAGGCTAGTATCTGTTTTCTTCAGGAAACACACTTGTCTAAAGAAGATTGGGAGAAAGAAAAATACAGAAAATGGATTAGGTCTATATTAAGTGCCGGTGATAGCTCTAATTCAAAGGGGGTGGCTGTAATAATTAAGAAACAATTCCAGGAAGACATTAACGAGTTTAAATCTGATATAAACGGTAGATGGTGTTACTTCACCTCTATACTCCCAGACTCCTCCAAACCAGTTATTTTTTTAAATCTATATGGACCATGCTCTCAACAACCGACTTTCTTCTTAGAAATTTATAATATACTAAATTCATTTCCAAATTACTTGTTCATAATAGGTGGGGACTGGAATGCTGTAATAGATCCTAACTTAAACCGCACCAGCAACTCTTCCTCTTATAATTTTCAAGCTTCTATAGCCCTAGAGGAACTTATTTCTGATTTCAGCCTTATTGATACTATTGCTTTTAGCAATATCTCGACCAAAGAGAATCTATACACTTTCTACTCTAATTGCCATAAATCCTGGTCACGTCTAGACTTTTTTCTAATTTCAGACCAACTTTCTAAATTTAAAAATGACTTCAATATTGAACCCCGATTTCTTTCAGATCATGCAAAAATCTCCCTCAAAATTAGTTTTACTACTTCTACATTTACCTTCGCTAACTGGACCCTCAACAATAATCTACTAAACAACAAGTATATATTAAATAAAATGAATAACATGTTATCTGATCTAGACATTAATCTTAAAAAGTCCCAAATTCCACCAGATATCCAATGGGTGGCTTGCAAAGCTGAATTGAGAGTCTTTTTGATTAACAAAGCTTCCTTTCTTAAAAAACTCAACAAAAATAAAGAAACTAATCTGTCCTTAAAACTTTCTTCTTTGGAAAAAAAACAGAGACTATCCCCTAACCCAAAATTAGACGAACTAATCAATACAACACGTAAAGATTTATTTGAACTCTATTCACATAATTACTCCCTGCAGGAACAAAAATTTACAGCTACTTACTCTGAATGGGCACAAATTCCCTCAAGAACACTGGCAAGAATACTAAAAAATAACAATGGTGCTCCTAGAATCTCCACTCTCCATTACCATGGTAAAATATACAAATCAGATTCTGAAATAATCCAACTATTTTATGAACTATATTCAGATATTTACAGTAGTAATGGACATAACACTATTAAACCACAGATGGAGACCTTTCTCAACTCCATCAATTTTCCCTCCCTTAAAGCAAACCAAGTCTCCCTTCTATCTGCCCCACTCGACATTCAAGAAATTCAAAACATCATAAATAACTTTAAAGTAGGCAAATCCCCGGGCCCAGATGGCTTTACCACTAACTTCTTCATCAATTTTCCCTCCCTTAAAGCAAACCAAGTCTCCCTTCTATCTGCATTCAAGAAAATCCAAACATCATAAATAACTTTAAAGTAGGCAAATCCCCGGGCCCAGATGGCTTTACCACTAACTTCTTCAAAGTTTTTAGCTCAAAAATCTCCTCTATTCTATTGAAAGTCTTCAATTTTATTATAAAGAAGGGTATTACTGGCCTTCATTGGAACAATTCAAAAACTATCTTGTTATTAAAAAACAAACAAGATAAAGCAGATCCCCACAATTATAGACCAATCTCATTAATAAATGTTGACATAAAAATGTTTGCTGCTATTCTAGCTAATAAACTCCAAAAGATACTCCCATCCTTAATATCCCCTGACCAAGCTGGTTTTATGAGCAATAGACACACATGGGACAACACCCTAACATTGGATTCCCTAATACAATTTACAAAAAAAGATAAAAACCCAATATACGCCCTAACCCTGGATGCATCAAAAGCTTTTGACAGAGTGAACTGGGACTTTCTGTTTGCCACCTTGTCTCATTTTAATATACCTGAAATCTTTTCTGATATGATCAGAATACTCTATACAAACTCTCATACATACCTTTACATAAACAAACAGAGATCTAGTCCAATTCTGATCACCAATGGAACAAGGCAGGGGTGCCCACTTTCTCCCTTTCTTTTTAACATTTTCATTGAGCCTTTTTTTTTTATACATCACTCAAAACACACACCACTCTATTCCTAAAATCCTAAATACTCAAGTTGCAATTTCGGCTTTCGCCGATGACCTAAATCTATACTTTCAATTTCCTAATTCAGATTTACCTAAAATCCTAAACGCCGTCAGGAATTTCTCCCTTGCCTCAGACTACCAAATTAATAATAAAAAATCACATATTTTCCCAATCAACCCTAATGCCCATAAACCTTTCTACTTTCCTGAGTCTTCTTTCCAAATAACATATAACCTTAAATATCTAGGTATCCACTTTGAACATAACCAAGCTTCCATGCTTCAAAATAACCTACTTAAATCATGGTCAAGTATACATCAAGATCTTCAAAGATGGAAACTCCTGAACCTAGCATTCTTATCCAAAGTAGCAATTGTGAAAATGAATGTTCTACCCGGACTCTTATACCAGTTCAATGCTTCGGATATGATAGTCCCTAATAATTTTTTCTCCAAAATTAACAAAGAGCTAGCCAAATTCATCTGGTTTCCTAAGTCAGTCAGGATCTCTTACTCCAAGTTATCATACCCTAAGGAGAAAGGTGGGCTGAGCCTTCCAAATTTTCAACTCTACTACAAAATCATATGCTCTAATAGGGTCTGGTCTATCTCAAATATTAACAGTAAAACCCATTCCCACTACCCATCCTGGATAAAAATTTGGTATCACCATATTATCTCTAATAAAATTAACCCACAGGCTATCCCTTTTCTATCCACCACTTCCATGACCAAATGTAAACTAGCTCAATCCCTGAAACACATAATTAGGCTTTTCCAAAAACTGATTAAAGACATCAATCTTGAAAACACTTTACCCCTTCTCCAACCATTACACCATAATCCAAATCTTAAGATCAATAATAAAATGTTTGACCTCACTGAATTTCCTCTCATCAAGGATTTTAATATATGGGATATCCTCAAATTTAGAACTAAAACCCTCGCCGAGTTACGGTTAATTCTTGGGACCAATAACAAATACACAGTTATCCTCCGGCAAATAAGAGATTTTATACTTGCACAACCTTTCAATCTCTCTCCCAATATCCAGGAAATCAACAATCTAGGTGTAATCATTTCTGCAATCTCGAGCCCTAAAAAAACAATCTCATCCTCTTACAAAATACTGAATGACTCGCTATACAACTCGATGTGTCTTTTCTCCAACTATTGGAATAACCTTGGCTCCCCTATTACAGAGGATCAAAAGCTCTCAGCCATTAAATCTACTTTAGAACTCTCCCTCTTCAAAAAACTTTTATTTACCCAACTGATGCTGAACAATAACTCTTACTACACTCCTGTAACTCTTAATAAATTCAACCCCAATCTATCCCCTTCATGCACATGCTGTCCTTATCCGAGAGCTGATCTACTACATATTATGTGGTACTGCAACCACTCTTACAAACTCTGGTGCTCTCTAAAAGTCCGCCTGCAAAAAATGGGTTACTATAACTCCACACTTTCATGGGAAACAGCCATTCTACATATCCCCACCTCTAAATTGTCTAAACTACAACTTCACATTTTAATAATTCTCTGTTCCCTTATTAAATTATACATCACAAACAACTGGTTGGATCGCACCAGACTTTGTTGGAGGGGTTTCAAAGAAATGGCTTACAAACACAGTTCAGCTCATAAGTTCATTATAAAGGGTCCTAAGAAGAAAGCCTATTTTAGCAAACTATGGAAACATATTTTAGATTTAATCCTGAGCGAATAACCCCATATTTCAGTACTTACTGCAATACATCTTTTCCCTGTGAATATTTGGAGTTCCAATACCATCTCAAGTCAATTTCATCTTTCCTCCTTTCCTTTTAGTCTTTATAGTGAATTGGTAGCATATTTTTTTTTTTTATTATCTTGTAAATACTGTATATAAATGTTATTAGTTAGATCGATTACAATGCCTTCTTTCATTTTTTCCCCTTCTATTTATGTACCATTGCTAAATTGTCTTCACATCCACAACAACCTGTGAGAATTTAACACTTTATTTTAATGTTCATAATTGCAATGTTCTCTAGTTCTTTGTATGCATTGTTTTGTTTTATACGAAAAATAAAATAAATATTTGAAAAAAAAAAAAGATTTCCATAAGTTGGAACAGTAATAGCATAAAATTTATTTACTGTGTTAGAGTTGACATTTAGCTTAAGATCTGTGCAGGAAACAGAATGCCAAGTTTGTAAGTACAGCCAAGGTATTTACAGTTAGTAAGGATCATACAGGTAATATATCAGTAGAAATATTTTTTAAGATTGGGTGACAGGTAATTATCTGGATAAAATGAATAAGAGCGATAAGACATAACTGAAATAAGACCAATGAGGGCAAAACAGCGACCTTCCTTGGTGAGGAAGACAGTTTATGAAGGGTGAATATAGTGGCACAACCAGCAATTTTTTAGGTAGTATTTGGTGGCTGATTTAAATTCTTTGAGTTGTTTAAGTGATCTAATTTGCAATGGGAGTTTGCTGCATGAAATTGAAGGGAAGTAGCCATAGAGGTTATAATCAATTTTTCCCTTGGGTTTATAGGTTTGTAGTAGGTCTTGGTCTGAGCTTCGGAGAGTCTTAGAAGGAGTGTAGAAGGAGATAAGAGGAGACAAGTTGGGACAGAAATATGGTTGGTACAAGACAGAGTGGATAATCTGAAGCTGTCAGAGGAGAAGCTGGTGAGGTAAGTCTAGACAGTCTAAGTTTTTTACAGAGACAGTGATGAGATCTATATCTTTGATTTGCGGCAAATCTGGTAACTTTGTTACAGGTTGTTTCTAGCTTAGTTTTAACAGAGGTTTGGAGTTTGGTAAGGATCTGAGAGCTATACAGTCGACTTGGTAGGTGATAAGCATGGGACAGGGAGACTTTGGCTTTGTTGGATAGGAACTTTTTATTTCTGTATAAGAGGCCAAGTTTTTGATTAGTTTTCTTAATACAATTATTAACATGCAAATCTAATTTCAGCTGGACATCTATCATGACGTCTAGAAGTTTTATGTTGGGTTCAACTATGATAAGGTGATTTCGTTTTTTGGGAATAAAATGTAGGAGTTTTTTTTTTTTTTTTTTAAGATTTAGAATTAGCTGGTTGTTAGAGATCCAGGTTTCAACAGAGTTAAATAATTCCTGAGTAATGGATTTTAAGTTAGTGAGAATGTCTGCAATTGTGATGACTGTGGAGTAATCTGCAAACTAGGTGAGGGATGATTGAGGGCAGGAGGTATACAGTTAATCAGTGAAGATATTGAAGAGTAGTGCACCAAGAATAGATCCTTGGGGAACACCCATTTTGATAGGGAGAGGAGTGGAGAGAGCAGATACCTATTTTACTTATTGTAGTCTATCTCTGAGGTAGCTAGCAAACCAAGAAATAGTAGAAGTGGAGAAGTTAAGGTTAGAGAGTTTGTCCAGAAGAAAGGAGTGACAGATTGTATCAAATGCTTTAGAGAGATCTAGGAATAAACATGATGCTTGTTTATTGTTATCTCTGGACAGTGAAATATTGTTAATGAAGGATAGGAGAGCAGTAGTGCTGCTATGTTTTGTACGAAAGCCATGTTGTGTGGGTGTAAGCAGATTGTTTTGAAGTAAGTGTTCCGTGACATGCTTGTCATTAGTAACAGGTTTCTTATTGGAAGTGAATGAAACCTATCTTGATGACATGCATCCTGTCAGTTAATCAGCCGGCTATCCATCTGATGATGTAGGGGTTTATTTCTAACTCAGTAAGTTTATCTCTGATCCTGAGTGGGGGACTGTGTCAAAAACTTTTGCCAGGTCTAGGTAAGTGGTGTGTATTATTTTATTCTCATTCATGGCCTCAGTGACTTTCTCAATGAAGTCCACCAGACTGAGCAAGCAAGAACTGCCTTTAATAAAGTCATATAGAGTCTGGTCCAGTTTTTGTAGAGTTCCTATGTTGACATTGATCAGGTCCATAATAATTCTCTCCATGAACCTGCAGATAAGACTGATCAAGCTTATGGGGCTGTTTTTCCTTGGGTCAGTTGATGGGCCCTTTGTGCAGAGGGACAACTGTTGCAATCCCCCATTCATCTGGGACAAAGCCTGTCCAGAGGCTGTGGTTAAAGATGGTGTATAGTGGCCCTGATAGTTTCTGTTTTAAGCTATTTAATCCTGGAATGTTGCTGGGACTCATGGAAGCTGTGTTTTTGGCTTTAGTGAGTGCATTAAGGACCCATTCCCTCATAAAGACCAGTAGTGGAATGGTTGCAGGTATTTCTTTGGGTGTGGTAGGAGATGACGGGTGAAGAAGTTTGAATTAAACTTGTAGGCCAGCAGGTTTGCTATAGTTTCAGGCTGGGTGTAAGTGTTGTCATTCATGATTAACTCAGCACATTGCTGAGCATTTCCCCTGATGATACAAACATAATTAAAGAAAATTCTGTGGTTATCTTTCATCTGGGAGGCTATATTTGCCTCACAGTTTGCTTTGACAGATTTGAACAGCTATCTAATTTGTTTGTTTAGACTGGTGAGTGTCTGTATTCAATGTTTTGTCTCTTCCTTATTGGCTTTAGAGAGGATTTTCTTTTCCTTTTGATGAAAAGCCTCTTTACGCTAGGGTTCCTCCAGGATGGTTTATTTTTGCCAGTAATCAAAGGTTTGACTCCGATTAGTACTGCCTCCTCTAAGCTGCTATGAATGTGGTTGTACAGTGCTTTTGTGTACAGCCCTGAGTAGACCTCAGTGTCATTTGGAGGGACTTGGAAGTTTAATAAGCTGTCATTTGGTTTAGGTAATCAGCCTTAGCAAAGTTATTAGCAGATTTGGAGTTTGATGGGGGTTCTAGGTTAATTTTAATACTAATGGAGATCATTTTACAGTCAGATCTCACCAGGGAAGACATAATGCATGGAAGGGGGCAGCACCCCCCATGTTTGTGAGTACTAAGTCTAGGATATTTGTACCTCTACCCGGGGATCTAACTAGTTGCTCCAGGGTGTTTGCATTGATGAAGTACAAGCACCTCTGAGCAAGTGAATTATGAGTCATATAAGTCTCTTAATTTATGATGGGGCAGTTGAAGTTACCCATAAGTATGGTGTTAGGCTGAGTGTTAAGAGATTCCAGTACGTTTAGGTAGGAGGTGTGGTTATCCAGACTCATGTTTGAGGATCTGTAGCTAGCAAGGATATGACAGGGAGTCGTACCTGGTTAGTTGGGCATGGAGCAGCTGAAGTTAGTTATGTTGTTAGACTAGTCTATCAATGTACTTGTCCTTTATGAACACCCAGACACTTCCACCTGTCTGCATTCTTCACAGTGAGGAGTGTTTCCAAGGAATGCAATTTTTTATTTAAACTCCTAGCACTGAGTAGCAGTACCTTTAGGCAATCATGAGTGATTTTTGTTGTGTTGGAAGGTTAAACAACTTGGCACAGCCTAAAATAGGGACTAGGGGACAGATAAAGTTTTTGCCAGTATGCGGAAGCCAAGTGGTGACAACTGTAAACCATCTATGGCAAAGCATTGTGGTTTGTTGAACATGTCTCCCCAGGCTTACATATATTGGATCCCCTTGTTGTGACACCAGAAACTTAGCCAATTGTTGAAGTCAGTCATTTTTTGCTGGTACTGTGGCATCATCCTTGGTGAAGGTAGGCTGCTACTCAAGGCTATATTCATATCTGCCTGGGACACATATTCAGAGACCTCCATCACATCTCTCTTCATACAGTCTAATGAGGTACATCTTTGGTTATTTATGCCCACATGGAATATGACTGCATCGTATTGGTATTTGTGGTTTAAAGAAATAAGTGCATGCATGATCTGGTGGATCCTGACTCCAGACAGACAATGGAACCCCCAATAACTAGAACATCTGGCTGTGATGTGTTTTACTTTATGGGATTGTAAGCGGGGCTACTATGATTTTCAAAGTTACGTATTGTGTGTGAGGTGCTGTCTTTTTTAAATGGGAACATGGCCACTGAAAGATGTTTTTAGGAGGTCTTGGGGGCTTGGCTAGATTACATGTAAGTACCTCTACATATGTGGGTCTATGCATTTGTTCCTTAGTGTTGGCAGTGAGTGTTTTCAGTGTAATGTTGACAACTTGGTTTGCATTTTTCATGTGTGTATATCACAGCTTGTTTTTCAATGATATTATGTATCTACATCTCTCACTCTCTGTGTTTGTCTGTTCTGAATTTAAATGGTTGTCAGTGAACATCAGGCAGTTACTACACTGCCTCAGAATGCCCATATCCACCAACCCAGAAACAGAAATAACAGGGAAGTGCCTATCTAATATATTTGATTCTTAGTAGATGGGAAAAAATAGGGAGAATCACTTTAAGGTCGTAGTGAGAGTGTTTAGTATTATACTATTAGTTGACCTGCAGTGGTGTTGTCCTCTGCACAAACTGGCAGCTCTTCAAGCAGCTGTGAACAGTGGGAGACCATAGACAGCATTTCTTACAGAGGATTTTAAACTGGGGAGTTTTGCATTCAGTATCACTGCATGCAGTTTGCATTGCTCAGTTCCCACAGAAGCTGGAAGGTATTCTGAATTAATTAACTTGTTTTGTATTGTCGAGTAAGGTTGTTTTTTTGACATTTTGGTTCTTCTCTGTTCCATGTAAAGACATATTCAATATTGCTGTTGTCAAAACTATAAATATACTATTCTGTACTTGCATTAAATACATTAAAATTGAAATTGTCACCTAAATATCCCTTTGAATATCAGCCAAGAATGTTGAAGTGAAGCTTATGCAAAGAGCACAACGGATCAATGTGAAAGTTACCAAACTATCTCAAGAAGGATTGTCAGTGGTTTCCCAGTAAATTCTACCCGATTCACACTTCTTGAACTTTGCTTCTCAAATACAAATGAGAGAAGTAGGCTTTGTATGATCGAATATGTTGAAAACTACAAACCATGTAACACAATTAATTAGTAAGCAATACTGATTTTTTTCAAGATGACTGGGAAAAATGTCTGATACAAACTGCCTTACCTTTAATGTCACTAAATTTGGAAACATAAAGCATTGCAAAAGAAACATAAATTATGTTTTCAAACTATATAGCAAAATTATAAAATGACAGCACCATTATTAAATATCTAGGTTTACTTTTACCAGCAATTAAACCTGTGTCTACCAAATTATTGCACCTTTTTATTCTAAAAGGCATGTCTAGAAGCTTCAACAAGAAGAGTAATTTCTTGCTGGAAAATCTTACAATTGAAGACCTGACATTATGCAGTGAGGCTTCAGAAAGTATCATTGGGTTCTGCCTGATAAACGTTACCTAGACAAAACCTTTGCCTGATCTATAAGGCAGTATCTGATTTGGTTCTGTTTGAAACTCAAAGCCTAAAACATACTGCCTGGTCAGCTAACACCAGATATGGAAGCGTAACACTATAAATAAATATTAATCATACACAAAAAAAATAATTTTCACAACATCTTCCAAGATTATAGAATGAACTGGAATAAGCTTCACATTGCTATTAGGAGAAGACATTTTATGGAGGGTAGAAAATACCTACATGGGGTGTATCAATAAGGCTTCGTGAAGGTGAGTAAAACATTAGTTTGATCATCAAATCTGTGAACCCCTGAAACAGAGAATCATGTTATCTTTACTACCTTATCTAAAAGTTATAGTCAATCACGTAGCACATCCACATGATCCTCTAATTACTGATATATGAGACTGTCTATCCACAGCAGAAACAGAGGTGTGACAGTAGTCAATAACAGTCTAATTACTTTCAGCAAAAATGCTGTCTGGCTTTCAGCTTTCTTATATTAAGTCAGCATTGGTTAAAAAAAAAATCATTTTACCTAGAAAGGCTTCATTGTCCTTAATGCAGATTTAGGGCTTCTCATGTCAAAAATGCAGATAAAGATTCTGTCAGAACATGTCCAGATGCTTCCAAATTAAACTGCTGACCAAGAAAATAAAAAGATTACCAAATTCCATTTACATCTTTGCCTTAAATGAAGAACAAGGGTACCAACATATCATTGGCTTTCAAAAGTTGTAGGTTCCAGTTATCATAAAATTAGATCAGACTATAACTGACTCATTACTGAATGGGGACATTAATGCATCATTCACAACGCCTGGTTAAAGAATGAAACCTCTGCCATAGTTTATTTCCTTTCATATGTAAAGAAAGAACTGATATTAAGGATAACATCTGCAATGCCATGAGGGTGGTATACATAAGATAGCACACTGGTCAAGTTAGTTCAAAGACCATTGATTTACTTGAGCTGCCACTTGCGTTCTGAAGAGGATAGTAGACTGGCCATATAAGCATTTAAGACTTTCATCTCTCTACACTATAGAGTCACTGATAGCTCCTTGGTAATTTATAACTCACACACCCCCACCCCCACCCCATCCAAAAAAGTCATTCTTTTTGTAGGTGGGCCTGGAAAAGTGGAAAGGTTCTGTCTTCGACACTCCTTTCCTGTTTAAGAATCACCATGGTACATGACATTAAAACATCCAGCTAACTAGAATCATTGATCACATTGTTTTATGATAATGGACTACCAGCTGAACAGGGAATGCACAGACTAGGATTCCAAACAAACAATTAGATGCAGCCATCAGTGACCCATCTGCTGTTCTCCTCAGATCCTAAGCAGCAGCTGTGGACTTAACTCAGCAGGTCTGCTGCAACATACAACATGTATGATGTAAATAAATACATTTGGAAGTGATTAGCATCACCATGCATAATCTAAAGTGTAGCCAGTATTTATGTTATTTATTCTCACACAGCCAGCATTAGATGATCTGATGCTAGAACTCTGAGCATATAGTTCATTAAGAACCTTAATCAACACTGAAATAGGTTTGTAAGTCTTGTGCATTGATACTGCTAAGGAAGGATGTCTCGCATTCTGCAACATCTATTGCACATTGGAAAAGACTATTTTTAATACTCTTTTGTCTTGCCCCTTGCCTACTGACCAACAAAACCCTACCATGGCCATTCTTAGTTAATCACCATCACTATAGTTAAAGTCAGTCATATTGTAGCTCTCCTAAAGGAAGCCATGAGAGGTTTTCCATTTTTTTCTGGCCTTAAACCACTCCTTCTCATTTGCAGTACTAACATGCCTATTTACTGATTCAAGGGGCTGCTATTCAGGACCAGTTAGGGACACCAGGCTGCACAGCTTGGCAGAGCCAAGCACTAGCTCACAGTCCCTATGCTGCATGGTAGGAGCATGGCATGCATCTCTCTCTGATATTGGCATCTAAGCCCCATGCTCTCTCATCAGCTCTTCTGCCATCTATGATTTAAGTCACACTTAAAGTTTTATCTTTCTGCACTATGAAGATCACTGGTAGTTCCTTAATAATTTATAACTCACACTACCCCCCCCAAATTTTTTTTTTACTTCCAAGCAAAATCTATATTCCTGAAATTGTCAGTAGCTCAATGGGATGGTTTACATCTGTAGATTCATAGATTCATAGGATGACACTAGGCTAATGGCCCAGAGGCCCTTATAAGCCTAGGTAAGAATTTCACCCATGTTCCCACAAAGTCAGCACCTGTTTTCTCTGTCCAGCAGGGACACAGGTGGGATCCCAGTGGTATATTTTCTGTATCCCATTCAGTCATCCAGGTTCCTGTTAAAAAGGGTAAATGAGGTACTCTGCTTGACATGAAGAAGAAGTCTATTCCACAGATGGCGGAGTTGTTGGGGCACAAATCTATCCAGCCAACAAGTTCTATTAATATCACAGACCAGGTTGAGACCTTGCGTGCAGGTTGTATGAGTGGAGTTTGACTTATGGATATGCAGCAACTCCATCAAGGCTGAGTCTAAAACGGCCTTATATGCCAGATACAGATCACCTCTGAGCAGTCTGTATGAGACTGAGTAGAGGGACAGGGCTTTTAGCTTATCTGTTTAGGATAGGTGTTTGACACCCTGGATTTTCCTAGTCAGGAACCTCTATTCTCTCTCCAACTGCTGCATGTCCTTGGCAAGGAACATTCCGAAGGGGGCATTATACTCAATAATGGTTCTGATAAGGGAGGAGTACAGAGATGTTATGATCTCCTTGTTAATACCCTTACTTACGAGGTGGGCCATGTAGAAAACCTTCTGTACAAAGGAGGCAACATGGTTGTCAAAAGTCAGGTTGCTATCAACCTGGGTGCCCAGGTCCCTCAAGACTGATTGCATGTTTAGTACGTTGTTATTAATGTGATAATTAGTGGAGACACCATTTCCCCAAAGGTGATAATGATGCATTTCTTGGCATTCATTTTTAGAGGATGTTTACATCACTAGGGGAATTTATGACAATGCCCAGCTTGCAGTCATCTGTAAACTTCATCAGCCACAAACCACTGGTTTTGGCTTGCACCTCAGAAAAGTACAGTAGAGGCCCCAAGACTGATCCTTGGGGTACGCTGCTTGTTACAGGTCTACTACTAGAGGTGGCTTCCCCTATTTTGACTGAGTGCAAGAAAGAGATGGGCTTTTACTCCATTATGGGTGACTTCACAGCACAAGTACCTGTACCAATCATCTATTGATCACTCACTACCTACATACTGAGGGGCCAGGGGTACTTCTTTTATAATATTTATTTATTGATTTGATGTTCAGGTTAATCTTATTAGTCCTGGATTAATTCCATTAGTCTTGGCATATTTTCAAGGGGGTTGTAACTTATTAGTTATATTAAGTACTAGAAATTTGACAATGATTTTGATGAACATCTCCTGTCTAATTAGTATTTTGCAATAAAACAGAAACTAAATATAAAGCTGTTTCTGAAATTATTTGTTTATTAAAAAGATACAATGTTAAAAAAGTTCAAAATTAAAAAAAAAACAGTTGGATAAAAGGTTTCCTTGACTTATTGAACACACAATCTCATGATTCTGAAATCAAGAATGTAATATTGATGTGATTTGTTATGGAATGTTTGGAACATACTGACTCACATGACAAAATTTCTTGACGATATTGTGATGAGGACTGTGTGAAAAATTTTGGGGTAAAGCTGCATGGGTGTCTTGTACAACAAACAATGGTCTAATGTTATGTTTGCAAAATAAAAGGGTCATGCCTTATATCTACAAAGAAACATGAGTAGAGTGTTACAGCCTGATTTCAGTCTGGTGAAGTTTAAGTAACCAATAGAAGAAAGCAATTACTTAACATCATTGTTGTTTTATGTAATTCCATGTTGTGTAATTTTGGTGTTTTATTTTGTGTGCATGGTTCTTTCAATTATATGTGTATTCTAGTTTTCCAGTTTTGTTTGTTCACAATGTCAGGCTAGAATCAGTGGTTATTTTTGCTCTACTGAGTCTATATATATATATATATATATATATATATATATATATATATATATATATATATATATATATTTATATATGAGTCTTCTAGGATTTAGATTTGCATTCTGGTTTGTGTCGGTCAAATATTAGGAGTTGGGGAGACTGCTCATCCACGTTTGGAAAAGATCACTGTCAAATGAGGCAGAACTTAATATTTATACGCCTCTGTTGTAATGTTTGATTGATCTTGCAATGATTCTTTTTGCAGCTAATGCATCCCTGACTGATGCAGCAGTGTTTTTTGTGTAAACAACTCACTTTCATCCTAACTCTCATCAGCGATGTTATGCATTGGAAGTTATATGTCTAAACTGTCCTGATTTTCACAGAATGGCCAGATTTTTACCTCATTTCTTTTTATTGCTCCTCATAAAATTTGTGGTTTCTGGAAAATCAGTGAGTACTGAAGTCATCAGATAATTACAGATATTCGAGCTTCAAATTTCATATACTTCAGAAAATGCATATTGCCATAAATTCTATTATTCTAGCAACTTTCTAATTTTATAAGAGCAAAATTTAAAACACGTACCTATTTTTGGAGCTTTATGCACCCATTATTTTGGGCTTTTTCCAGATTTCTTGCTCTAAGACGTTAAGAGGTATTTAGGAAGTTGTTAATCCAGCATGCTTTTATTTTCATTTTTTTATATTTTCTTCTAGTCTTAACAGTATAGCATCTGCAAAACAGATCAGGATAACGGCAATTAATGTTTTACCAGGACCCACTCTCATATGGCAGCTTCTGCCTCCAGGATGGAGAACAAAAGATAGATTTGAGGATAGTTTGTGGCTACCCATTTATTATCAAGATTTCCCTTAAAGGTAGTGAAGGATTTGCTCTGCTTAATATGAATAGGTAGCAGATTCAAGAGATGGGGTAGACAATGGCAGATGAAGTTATGATGGTAGAATGTTTGAAGTTATGATGGTAGAATGTTTGTTTATTTGCTGAATAATAAATTATGTGCAAGTGTTTTGTGGTACAACTATTTCTGTGAATGTGAAGGACAACAAAGAAAGAATGGTCTTTTGTGGCAATAATTTCTATAACAGATAAACAGAGGAGTCTGTAAGGCAAAAAGTACACAGATAGGGAAACAAGTATATTTTGTTTGCTATGTGACTTTTGCTCTGTAGTGATTTAATTATGAAACTCTGGATAATTTTAAGTTATGCAATGTGTTTAGACATTTACATTACAAAGGTGCATTGTATTTAATATTTGTTCTGATAAGGGATGAATACATAAAGAATATAATTTAATCTAAATGGCATGTCTTTAGAAATTATGTGGGCCAGATAAGAGGATTTTCTGACTATTGTTGAGGCAGAGTGGTGAAAGAACAGAGTTTTTTGATTACCAAATCATTATAGACAGGGTGCATTCTATCCTAGCATGTAGTTTAAATCTATGTTCTTTACAACAGTTATTTGCAAATTCTGGACCAAGCTACAATGAAGTGGTACTGGAAATTTAGGTAAGAAACAAAAAAAAACTATCTTGTGATCATTCACAAATTAAGTTAACTATATGTCTGGATTATTGACTTAAAAAACAGAAAAGTAGATAATGATAGGGTTGTATCTATCGTAGAGCCATGGGGGCATCACAGGTAATCTTTCTGCATTCTGAGGTGACTCCAGCCACTTTAATTATGTGTAACCTTTCATCCAGGCAGTTTGCCATCCACTTCACAGTATAAGTGTTTCTGCTTAAGTCTTTAAGTTTATTGGCAATGCCATTATAGCTTATCATGTCAAAAGCTTTTTTCTGGATTAGGAGATTCTGTGTAAACTGCATTGCTTTTATCCATAACTTGTGTGACCCTCTTTGAAAGAAGTCATCAAAGTAAGTAGACACAACCTACTCTTGATTATGCCGAATTGGTGAGAGCCCAGAGCAATAACACCTTCAACTTCTAAGTTTATGAAGTCTGAAATGATGTGTTCCATCATCAGCACCCTTTTTTTTCCCATTTTTCCACATGGGGTCAGGGTATCATGTTAACTGTCGCCAACTCCTTGATTCAGTGCCACACTCCTGCCTTCTTCACCACTCATGCCTGACTGTCACAGATCTTCTTTCACTCAGTCCATTCACCTCTTTGCTGGACATCCTCGCTTCCTTACCTTCTTCCTGTCTGTCCCAAATCATTCTTACTAGATTGCCTTCTGCTTTTCTATACATGTGCCCAAACCACCGTAATCTGATCTCTTTGTTATTTCCTGCAATTGGAGCTACTTTGGCTTCTGCTCTTATGTCCTCATTTCTTCATCTGTCCCACAGTGTGCATCCTACCACCTTTATCAGGTACTTCATTTCCATCAACTCTAGCTTCTTCAACTGTTTTGCCTTTATTGCCTAGGTTTCTGTACCATACAGTAGTACTGGTCGCATCACTGTCTTATACACCTTTCTTTTCAGTTTCTTTGGCATTCTTCTGTCATAGACTACAACTGAGACTCTATGCCAGTTGGCTGCAGCCCCTCTGATTCTAGCTTTGACCTCTTCATTCAGACTACCCTTCAACTCAACTACCCCTCACAGATACGTGAAGCTGTTTACCTGTTCCACTATCTTCCCTTCTATCTCTATTTTCAGCTTCTTCTGATTTCCCCAGTTTGCTGGCATTACCACCATCTTATCTGTGTTTAGTTTCATCCCGTGTGCCTTCAGATTTGCATTCCATTCTCCTATCCTTTGCTGAAGTTCTAGCTCAGAGTCTGCCTGTACTGCCACATCATCTGCATACAGCAGCTTTGTTGATCCGCCCCCTCTAACCTGTTTGCTAATTGAGTCCATTACCAGTATAAACAGCAGTGGGCTCAGAGCTGAACCTTTATGTACACCCACTCCCACTGGAAACCCACCTGTGAGGCTAAACACTGTTCGTACTTGAGTCAATGGGTCCTTGTACATAGCCTGCACTAATTCTACCAATGTTTTTGGGACTTCAAACCACTGCATTACTGTCCAGATCAGCTTTCTTGGGACCTTGTCATATGCTTTCTGCAAGTCTAGGAATGCCCAGCTGGACTTTCTCCTCATCTCTAGCTTCTTCTCAAGTATCTGTCTCAATGCAAACATTGGGTGAATTGTGCTGCATCCTGATATAAATCCAAACTGCTCATCTCCCATCTTACATTCTACTATTCTGTGTATCCATTTATCAATCACCTTCTCCAGAACTTTCATGCAATGTGATAGGAGTTTGATGCCTCTGTACTGCCCACAGTTGTGGATATCCCCTTTGTTCTTGTACACTGGCATGAGCATGCTTATTTTCCAGTCATTTGGGATATGTCTTTCTCTCCACACTGATATTAGTACCCTCAGGAGCCATTTCTCCCCTATCTCACTCAGCATCTTTATCATATCTGCTGTGACCTCATCTGAGCCTGCTGCTTTCCCTGACTTCATCCTCCTTAGTGTTGTTCTTACTTCTTCTAGGGTGGGCTCCTCTTCTTCTCTCATCGTAGGCTGTTTCTGGGGAAGTAAAGCTTCTGTGAGGTTTTCTTCATTCAGAAGCTGCTGGAATTAAAATATTCCTTCCCTCTGCCTTTGATGTCCTCTGGACTGCTGAGCAAGTTGTTGCTGGCATCCATTATGAAGGATGCCTGACTATCTTCTTTATCTTTTTGTTTTTGCCTTGCAACCTGATATAGTTTCTTTGTACCCCTTTCCAGAAGCTAGTACAGTGCCTCCGATGCCTATTAAACTGGTTACTTTTCATGCTTCAGTAGAATACTGAGTGGAGAGATTTGGTTAAAAAGGCTTAGGGGGGGCTCTGATAGGTTATATTTAATGCTAGTTACTAGGCATCCAGGAATATTATTGGTATTCATGGACATAGTATTTTTGGCTTTGACGAGGGCTGTCATGACATGATCATTGGTAATCCTTAGACATGGGTGGGACTCAGGGACTTGCAGAATTAAAGCACAGAGAAAAGCAACAGGACACTGCTGTAAACCAAAAGTATTTAATAAAAACTCAGTCCTTAAAATACAATACTGAAACACAATGTAAGCGCTTTCGGGTTACACCCTTCATCAGACATCACAGAATTAAACAGACATCATTTTAAACTATACTACATCCAATGAAAATTAATAAAAAGCCTGCCTATTCAATAGGGTGGGTTTTACTGGTATAACATCATTAAGGCCAGGTAATCTATTGGCCATAAGTTCAATTATCCATTTTGTTTCAGCTAATGCAGTGTGTAGTTTTATATCCCCCCCCTCCTACTCAACTTGATGTTAGTAATGACCCTAAATGAAAAACTATGTGTGGGATGTTGTTTTACATGCTTAAACAAGGCATTATTTTCATCACTATTTCTAATGCTTCCCAGATGTTGTAAAATTCTAACTTTAAACATGTTGTTTGTCATCCCTACATAAAAACAGGGGCAGTTCTTACACTCTGCAAGATAAACCACATTATTCGTCCTACAAGTGGCCTTGCCTTTAAAACTAAAAATTTTACCAGTAACAGGATGTTTAAAGCTAGTCTCCTTATTTATATGGGCACATGCTTTGCAAATTCCACAAGGTAATGTACCTGAAGTGGTAATAAAAGTTCTATCATTATACTGGACTTTCTCATTACATAGTAGATCCTTTAAGTTCTTATTTCTCCTATAATGAAAACCTGGTCTATCACTGATGATACCTTGAAGGGTGACATCACTTGTCAAAATATTCCAGTTTTTCCTTACAATATTGCAGATGTCACCCACATTACTACCATATGTAAACATAATCTTCAGGTCCCCCCGTGTTTTCTTACCTTGTCCATAGTTAATCATTGGCTCATCACAATGTTTATATAGCCAAGGTTTATATTTAGTATTTCTGCACTTTTTACCCTCTTCAATAACATCCTTCACCATATTCTTTTTATAACCCCTATGTTCAAAATGTCCTTTTAAATTAGTTAACTCCTTTTCAAAATATGTGTCCTCTGCATTAACTCTGGAAATCCGACTCACTTGTCCTTTAACTATATTAGGAAATAAATATCTAGGGTGCATACTATCGAATGATAAAAGGGTATTTTTCCAACAATTTTTTTTATGCAAACGGGACGAGAAACCTTCTTGTGTTTGTATAATACAGACATCTAAAAAATCTATACAATCATAAGAGGTCCTTGCAGTAAACTTAAGGAACGTAGTGGTGGTATGTAAATAAGATAAAAAACTTTCAAACATATTTGGGTCACCATTCCACAAAACAAAAATATCATCTACAAAACGGGTGTACAAAACAATATGTTTCTTCCATACATCATTGTTCAGGATATTCTGTATTTCCCATTGTGAAAGGACCAGGTTCGCATAGGTATTGGCACAGGGGGTGCCCATGGCTACCCCCTGTACCTGCCTATATATCGAACCTGCCCCTAAAAATGCATTATTGTTCAGAACCAATGTTAACAAAGCATCAATAAGCTTTATTCTGCTTTCAGTTACTCCCAAACTAAACAATAGTGTACCAACAGAAGAAATACCATAATCATTGTTAATGACGGTGAACAAACTGTTCACATCCAAAGTAGCCATTAACAATTTATCTACACCTAATGGTTTGGCGACCCCACCTAAAATATGCAAAAAATGTCTCGTATCTATCAAAATGTTATTCATCATTTCAACATAAGGTTTAAGTAAAAACTCTGTCCATATAGAGATGTTCTCAGTGACCCAACCCCTGCCTGAAACTACAGGCCTAAGGGGTGGGTCATATATGGACTTATGTACCTTTGGCAGAGCTTTAAATACAGGGGTTACTGGTTTCTCTATTAACAAAAACAGATATGTCTCTTCAGTAAATAAAGATTCATCCCTCAGATTACGCAACTGCGTATGTACATTATCTATAATAAATCTAACTTGTAAAGGATTAATCTCAAGATAAGCTGGATCTTCTTTCAACATCTGTTCTATTTTATCATTATACCAGTCTGTGTCCATTACCACAGTTGCTCCACCTTTATCTGCTTTCCTAATAATGATATTATTGTTATGTATCAAACCATCCAATGCTCTGTTTTGACTCTGTGTTAAGTTAAAATATTTTGTGAAGTACTCTTGAGTATAATATGCTATTAGGTCTCTTTCACAAGCATTCAAAAAAAGTTGCAATGTAGGTGTAAGAGAGGGTACAAATCCACTGGCTTTTTTAGGTATATTACAATTCACAGTGCTATCACCAAACATCACTCTTAACATAATATTCCTACAGAATAACATGACATCCATAATTATTTCATTATACAAACAGCTCTTGCTCGGTACAAAAGTTAATCCCTTATTCAAGACAAATAATTCATCTTCAGACAAGACACAAGAAGATAAATTATAAACAATACCATCATGTTGTTCAACAGTCACTGCAAAGTCCTCCTTCTCTTCCCCACTTCCCTGTCGTCGCTTTGCGATCTCTTCCAAGGCCCTTTCTTTTTGACTGGGGCTGGAAGTTGATCCAAAAAACGCTTTTGTCCTTGAAACACTTTTGGCCTCGCTCCTGTACCTAATTCTGGTGTATCCAGATTATTTACAAAGTTTTTAACGGTCTCTGTTCTCGTAACTTCGGTTACAGTTCTTTTACTGTGCTCAGATGAAGAACTAGGAGAACGCTGTATGGTTCCCCCTACATGTACAGCTGTTGAAGGTTCAACAACATCTACTACAAAATTATCTAAATCATTTAAACGTTCACTGGTAACGCATAACTTCTCACCAGTAGCCAGAGAGGATTTAGATGTAAACTGCTCCGAAACAGAAAGGCGTGGCTCTCTGACGAGATCCGAACGTCTCATACCTCTACGTTCAGCTGTTGACCATTCGGTACGCTCTTGTTGTTCCCTAGGTGATCGCTGATGTTTGGGCCAAACAAAAATGTTGCCCCTCGAAAAATCCTCGTAGTCTCTCTTCAATTTGTTGATTTTATCCTGCCGTAGCTTATCTGCATTGTCCTGTGTCGACAAGCAGAATTGTTTTAAACGCTGTACGCTACCAGCATCAGTGAACTCAGTCTCTAGCCTATGCAGCAATGATTGAATCTCTTTCTTCAACAGCTCAGTTTCAGGCAAGAAAAAAGAAATCAAGAGTTCCATATATTTGTAACTTGTATTAATATTCAAAGCCTGCCATTTGGCAAGTAGATCGGGATACCGGTCTCCTTGCGCCGGCATACATAGTATCCTCATGCTTCTGGGTACAATCCCGTACTCAAGGCACACCTCTAAATGATATATTTGCCATTGAAGCCGTTGTAATTTGCTCGTCTTATACGAAATGTCTTTCGGGCGGCCACGGTGGTGCAGTGGTTAGCATTGCTGCCTCACAGCAAGAGGTTCTGGGTGCCTTCTGTGTGGAGTCTGCATGTCCTCCTAAGACATGCTGCAGGTGGATTAAGAAGAAGAAGAAGATACGAAATGTCTTTCAATAAATCATCAAAGGTTTTATCCACAGGAACTGGTGTGTCACCTGCCTCTTGTCCAGATTTAACCACATTGAAACCCAAATCCAATAGTGGATTAGAGAAAGACATGAGCAATTTCTCTCGCCATCCATTTTCCATGTTACCAGCAGCAGAAACAATAACGGTGGAACTATTAGATTCTTCCGTAGAAACAGAAGCACAAATGGGAGAACTGCTAGATTCTCCCAACAGTTTCACAGTGTTCACAGCATGCATGGCGTGTAGGAAACAAATATAAAATGTCCAAATAAATACCTCACGCCTGCCAAAAGTCCTGTGTCCTTAAACAAAAATCAAAGCACAGTGAAAAGCAACAGGACACTGCTGTAAACCAAAAGTATTTAATAAAAACTCAGTCCTTAAAATACAATACTGAAACACAATGTAAGCGCTTTCGGGTTACACCCTTCATCAGACATCACAGAATTAAACAGACATCATTTTAAACTATACTACATCCAATGAAAATTAATAAAAAGCCCGCCTATTCAATAGGGTGGGTTTTACTGGTATAACATCATTAAGGTCAGGTAATCTATTGGCCATAAGTTCAATTATCCATTTTGTTTCAGCTAATGCAGTGTGTAGTTTTATATCCCCCCCCTACTCAACTTGATGTTAGTAATGACCCTAAATGAAAAACTATGTGTGGGATGTTGTTTTACATGCTTAAACAAGGCATTATTTTCATCACTATTTAGAATTTTACTACATCTGGGAAGCATTAGAAATTGTGATGAAAATAATGCCTTGTTTAAGCATGTAAAACAACATCCCACACATAGTTTTTCATTTAGGGTCATTACTAACATCAAGTTGAGTAGGAGGGGGGGGGATATAAAACTACACACTGCATTAGCTGAAACAAAATGGATAATTGAACTTATGGCCAATAGATTACCTGGCCTTAATGATGTTATACCAGTAAAACCCACCCTATTGAATAGGCGGGCTTTTTGTTAATTTTCATTGGATGTAGTATAGTTTAAAATGATGTCTGTTTAATTCTGTGATGTCTGATGAAGGGTGTAACCCGAAAGCGCTTACATTGTGTTTCAGTATTGTATTTTAAGGACTGAGTTTTTATTAAATACTTTTGGTTTACAGCAGTGTCCTGTTGCTTTTCGCTGTGCTTTGATTTTTGTTTAAGGACACAGGACTTTTGGCAGGCGTGAGGTATTTATTTGGACTTGCAGAATTAATATGACTGCAGCTGACTGGAAATTAGCACTAAATTTCTCTGCTGGCATGTGAGCAGTATCTTTTTGACTTGAATGGCTATTGTTTTGGATTAGTAAAGAGCAAAGCTGGTTATTATGTGTTTGTTTCCTGACATAATAAAAGAATGATATGTTATTTTCTCTTGGTTTCTGCTGCTATGTACAGTTTGTGTTTGGCTTTGGAATGTCTATTGTTGATTTTAAGCTGTTAATTGATATTCTTGATGGAGTCTTATAGGTGGGCTGATTGCAATCTGTTGTAGATACTTAGCAAATTCTTTATTTTATTGTAGAGTCTGTTTGTGAAATCACCATGGTGGCTTATTTTAAAATGTTCTGTCATATTTGATCTTATGGACTGCTTGATCTATACATCATAGTAAATGTGAACAAAGCTATCTCTTTGCATGTCCTTCTGGGTTGAAAAAATCACATCATTCACATACACATGGGGCACTTCAGTTCATAGTAGAATGTTTCTGGATTGAGGGATTTTAGAGTCTTTTATTATTTATTTATTTATTTATTTTACATTTGTTGACCCGGATTGTCCGACTGAGCTGAAAAGCCCTTTTTCAACAGAGGCCCTTGTACCATCATGGAACCTGACAATGGAAACACAACTAATTTGTCGCCCAAGTTCTTATCATGTCTGATGAGAGTAGTATCTGTGTGCTTAACAATGGAGTCACTAATTGGGTCTATATCATATGAGCAAATCTCACAAATTGCGAACGCTCATAATATGGAACGTACTGGACCTCGAAGTGCTTTTTTTTGAGATCACGGTACAGTGAAGAATGGGATATTTTCCCTTTCCTCACTGTAGTGCAATCTCAGAGCTGGAATATATATTTACTGGGGGGTGGGGAGGTGCAGCCCCCCCACAATAGGAAGTTCAAGGTCCGGTACATTCGATATTATGAGCATTCGCAATTTGTGCAATTCGCTCATATGATATAGACTCTCACTAATTAGTAAGACATTTCCATTTGTGGGCTCTGGATTGGTTTAAAATTTACAACTTCATAACTCTGTCTAGTGAGTAGTTTATGTTATGGTGATGAAAGAGAATGCTGGTGTTGTAGTATTAGTTTGAGGTTGAAGCTTGTTTGCCCTGATTTTAGTGTGGCTTAGGGAATTATCTATTTACAACCTTAGCATATATGAGTATGATATGTGCATGCAAGGGTGGGCATTTGCCATTTGATTGCTTGAGTGAGATAGTGGTCTCTCACTAATGTTATCATGTTGATCTCATAGTAGTTGGCTGTCTGTAATTATTGTGTTTATTTAGAGGAAAAGTCTTTTAGGTGGATTCTGGAGATCCAGCCACAGAGTGCTTCCTGAGGGCTTGGCAGGGCAGCTTGCCAACATCAGCTCCTTGCAGAAGAGAGGAATCGATTGGTGTGGTCTGCCACTGCATATCTCACATACAGTGTGTTATTTGCATGTGCAGGGAAAAGGAAGTTAGGGCATAAGTAGAAACTTTCCTGACAGCAATTTGGTGCAGAACTGAGATTCTTTGATCTATTCACCTGCCCTGATCATGGGTTGGAGTAAGTCCGGGTGAGACTGCAGAGCCCAAATATCTATTGGATGAGGAGAAGAACTAGTGCTAGTTGACTGAGATCTAGAATATGAAAAAAAAAAATTCCATCTTAACCTTTTGAATTAGCAGAACAGGCTTTCCATGGTTGGGATGCTGCCTTTAGTGCTGAGTTTGATAATTTATTGATTTTTCATTTTACTGTTAACTCAATTCTTTTAAAGCAGAATTCCACAATGGGTTTTACAAATGTATGGCATTATCTTCAGAGGCATAACTAAGGTAGATAAAGGGAGAAGCTGCTTCAGGCCCAAAGTAATAGGGGCATGACTGGCAGACACACAGTACTTACAGACCACCAACTACTATGACATCAACATGATAACATTTGTGAGAATTCGCTCTCTCACCCAATTGCAGTATCAACATTCATTTCCATGTCAGCTTATCTGAATACTGGTAGAGAAATGATTTCCAGTACTGGTTTATTGCTCTGTTTTCAGGACTAAAGTACTCACTTCAGCACTTTGTGTGTGGTCTATGGTCTAGCAAGCCATTTGCTAGCACTTGCTATAAATGTAGCAATTGGTTTGCTTAATTAAAAAAAAAGAGGGGAGCAGAGGACCCAGTAGTTCTCCTGTTCTCCTTAAGAGAGAAATGAGGAGTGCCAGACCAGACAACAATCCTTCTTGTTTTTCTTCCACTCTACATCATGGAGATATGGGTACCAGAAAGAACAGCAGGCATTTAATTTCATTTGGGAGGGTTCAGGGTGCAGAAATGATATTGTGAAATCAATGCCCTTCATTTTTTAAAATGTTGATATATTTTTGAATGAGATGCAGAGAAGATAAGAATCTGACAACTTAAAAAATAATAATAATGAAGCAGCTTTGGTACCTCGGCCTTTTGCCTTCTGGGAATGCATTTCTTGTACCTAGTCAAAATTTTATACAAATCTCAACCCATGCTTAAATAGATAAATAAAAACACTCAACACTTAAACAATCACACAGTCATACCCCACTTCAGTGTTTTAAATCAGATTAACTTTTTGTCCTTCCTGGGTGAATAACTGACTACAGGGCCATAAAGACTTCCACTTAGGAAGGCTGGAGAATGAAAATCTGCCATGGGGCATGCCTTAATCCATATGTAGCTCGAGCCTTATGTTTTGTTTCTGTCTTTGAGCCTCAGCATTACTTTACTGTTTTATTATCATATCTGCATTCTTCAATATTCTTTAGTAATTTGATTAACTTTTATTCACCCTATAAATGATGGCACCAGTTGGGCAAGTTGGTATATGACATAGATTTATTTTTAAAATATTTTTATAGCAACACTACGGATTTTTAAAATATTTTTATAGCAGCACTATTTTGTATTCACATGCCATTTTTGTCATTGACCTATCTAACAGGTTTGACCTTCAGCCTCTGTCTCTAATGTCGACCACTGGAAAGAATTCAAAATATTTTAAGAACCCTTATGAAGTATGGCATTTAAAATTAATGCCAGAAGCACATTTTCCTAAATGTCAGCTTTCAGAAGTCCTGACCTTGACATGTTGTATTTTCTGATATTTTCAATAACTTGCAGCATTTATCATTTTATTTTCATGAACGTAAAATGCATATTATTAAACACTTTTGCAGTATTACTTGTTCTTATGTTATCATTGCAACAGACATGAAGGGACACACACATACACTGATAAGAGTGAAAGACATTCTAGTCAGTGAATCTACTCTGATCATGACCTGATAAATAAATGACAGAACATCAACAGGATTTCTTTATCTGTGTTGGTCTCTTTCTCTCCTGCAAACTATGCTCCCTCTATGCTAGCTTCTTAATGTTAATTTTCAGAATCGTGTTGTTGAAAGTTATATAGGAAAAAAATTACATTCCACTTCAGCTAATGAAATACATATGCCAGAACAGGTAAAACTGTTTCGCACATTGTAGGTATTCCAACAACTTCTCATAGTCTAGTGTTGCAAAGATTACCCAAGGCTCAGCTGCATCCATTGTACAGCCATGCCAGGTACATAACAATCACAGCAATTTGCAGACTGTGGCATTTATTAATACGTATACAGTGTTCCAATTTCTCATTAAGTCTAAAAATAAGTTGCAGTGGTCGCTGTTTAAAAGTATAACTGACTGGTTTAATGGCTATGTTGTAAACCCAATGCTCTATTGCTTTTAGCCCAGGTTTGTACAGCACAGGCGGCAGACATTTCTCATAGATTCTGATTTCACTTGTTAAAGACCTGACACATGATTTCTTAAACATTGTGATTCAGGCACTTGCCAGAATAAATGTATTTGCTATTAACAATTTAAATGCTATAAGAATGGGACATTATATGCATCACATGCCACTCTAGTTCACAGAGAAAAAAAACTGTGTTGGGTATAAAATGGCCAAGAAGTGGATTCTAAAGAAGCTGCTTTCATGAGTGACATGCAAAGATTGATTGATTGATTGACTGATTTATATGTGTTCATTTTATTTATATGTTTATTTATTTATTTTCATACACACATAATTCTTCAAAATACAAAGTACTGAAGTAAATAAACCAGCAAATAACATTTGCATATTTTTGTACAATCAAAGAGCTCCTTCAAGAAGCCTACAGCTCTAACTTGAAACCAGATAATCCAATGCATGAAGTCTGTATTTTGTAAAATATCCATACAGTACAGAAAGCTATAAAGCATATCTTTCCTGGAAAAATACCTAAACACAATGATCACAAGCATAAACAAATGTTTTACAGAAATTATTGATGAGATAAATAATAACCTTATTAAATGTTTCTACACTAGCTAATTTTTATTTAAAACTATACCACTAATGTGCATGCCATTGTTGTGACTTCCTGGGGAAGAGCCTTCCTGTGTCTGATAATAATGTTAAGGGTAATACCAATTGCCTGCTTAATATAAATCTGGATGTCTAGAGAAATTTTGTTATCCAGTGTTATGCTGAATGATGAAAATTCCACATCCTGGATGAAGAGGAAGGGGATGTCCTACAACCTAATTCAAAGCAATGTGCAGTCAAGATCAGATACACTTCATCACAGGGCATGCCTATACTAAGTGAAAATAGACCATCCTGGGGATTCAGTAAACTCCATGTAGGCTTTTCGAATTTATGTGTTTACGTGGTGTACAGCAGTGCTAATTACATATTCATGCTACACACGGCATTTAAACATAAACAAACATGGTTTCTTGGCTAGCAACAGTGCTGCCTGCCAAGAAACTGTGTAAAGCAACATGGACAGCAGCAGACATGTACACCTGTTTACCTAGTGGCAAACAAGGTTTGCGCTATTGCGTGGAATTCCACAATGATTACCAGGGTTAATAATATAGCAGTGTATATGGTCTAAACACATTACAGGACAGTGTATACAGTGCAGAGTATTGTGTAATCCCATTTCCGGTATATTGAACAAGTTGTGTGAATGATCCATAACTGTACGTGGACTGCAATTTAAAATAAACAGTCGGGGAAGTATGTGTATTGAATAGAGACACACAAATAAATTATAGGAATGAACACAGGGGAAGAAGACGTGAAAAATCTTAATGTACAGCAGATGAGGGCATGTAAATGAAGACAGTTGTAGCAGGAACACTAATCAGATATCAATATGGTACAGTATGGACTGCACTGTGCAAATCTATATTATATGACTGTCAGACAAAGTGACATAACAATGGTGAAAATGTGTTTATGATATAAGCATCCTAACATGAACATCTGAGAGGACATCTGTCATGAATGTTATATACAACACGGATTAGGTGCATATTGTGAAACTGTGCAAAATAAGTTGCTTGAATATGACTGTAATGTCAGCAGAAGTCTCCACCAAGTGAGACCCATAGTTACAGGCTCATGGACAATAGCAGAATCAGAGAGTTCACGCATGAAAGACAACGTGCACAGTCACAAAAGCCATAAAAGTTCACAATAATGAACCAGCACGTGAAGGATTGCATAAACTTGCTTTTATTAGAGACATATATGAACCAAATGTAATGGCTAGTGAGCCATTACAAATTAGCAAACCAGTTTCGGCTTAAAGCAGCCTTTTTCAATGCTCAAAAGATAAAATTAGAAAAATCTTCACCATTACCTGGTCTTATATAGTGCAGCCCTTAAAGAGACATGCACTGCACACCACCACAGTAGTCAACCCAAAATAACAATAAATGAAAAATGAAAATAAAAAATATATATAAAAAATAATAAAATAATTACAAATAACATCCCATACCATAATATCAATCCTGTGTACCGAAATATGAATATTGCAAAATTATGCATAGATTATATACATAAAAATGAATGTTAAACATATTACATAAGTAAAATTGTACACAATTGAACCTATGTGTACCTAATCAATATCAGTCTTATAATTCAAAAAGTCCAAAAAACAGAGTGAATTATGTATAATATTTTATAGTATTATTCTGTTTCATTTAACCCAGGCCTGAACAAACCCCCTAATTTAATAATCCACATGTACTCCATATGATTTAGTTTAGTATGCCATCCTGCTTTGAAATTCCTATGCAATGCTATCTTGTCAATAATAACAAATGTAAATGCAGCAGATGGGTGATCAATAGTATGTTTAAACAGTGCATTAGTTAGACGTTTGTTCCTAATAGCACTCATATGCTCACCTATTCTAAATTTCACAGGCCTAGATGTTTGGCCTATATAAAAAGCAGAGCAAGTGCATATTGCTAAGTAAACCACCCAATCTGAACTGCAATTAGCGAAAACTCTAATGTTGAAAACCTAAGAAGTATTCTTGCTTGTAAATTCAGTTGTTTAAGATACATGTTGACAAGCAGTACAATGGCTACACTGTTGCAAAATTCAAAAAAATATTATCCAAAATTGTATAGAGTAGTCCAACAGGTAATCGACCCTCCATGACTTCGTACAGTTCACCGGCCACTAAAGAATAACACTACAGTAATCCCAAATAGTTGCAAGATGTATAGTCCAAAAAACACAGTACATTAGGTCCAAAACGATTGTAGTTTTGAATTAGATAAGGAAATGAGTAGCCCAAATACTGTAAAACTTCTGCAGTTCACCGACCATTGAGGAATATCACTCACAGTACTCCCAAGTAGTTGTAAATTACATAATCCAAAAAACATATATAGAACACAGTACCTTAAGTCCCAAAAACATGTAAATGTCAGCCAAAATGTCAGTGTAGATCTATCAAAGTTCACCGACCATGAAGTAATAGTACTAACTGTTGTCCCAGAGCATTACACGAAAAAATCCATGTAAAAACCCAATATCCTAAGTCCAAAAAAAACACATACTTGAACAATGTTCGTTCTCATATCGTAAAGGACGTAACATCAATTCATACCTCACTCATTACAAAAGGTATATTCCTACCATTCCACTACAAACTATGTTATTTGGGGGCATATTAGTGGGTTGTTTCCCTTGTGGCCATTGTACTGCTTGTCAACATGTATCTAAAACAACTGAATTTACAAGCAAGAATACTTCTAAGGTTTTCAACATTAGAGTTTTCGCTAATTGCAGTTCAGATTGGGTGGTTTACTTAGCAATGTGCACTTGCTCTGCTTTTTATATAGGCCAAACATCTAGGCCTGTGAAATTTAGAATAGGTGAGCATATGAGTGCTATTAGGAACAAACGTCTAACTAATGCACTGTTTAAACATACTATTGATCACCCATCTGCTGCATTTAAATTTGTTATTATTGACAAGATAGCATTGCATAGGAATTTCAAAGTAGGATGGCATACTAAACTAAATGATATGGAGAACATGTGGATTATTAAATTAGGGGGTTTGTTCAGGCCTGGGTTAAATGAAACAGAATAATACTATAGAATATTATACATAATTCACTCTGTTTTTTGGACTTTTTGAATTATTAGACTGATATTGATTAGGTACACATAGGTTCAATTGTGTACAATTTTACTTATGTAATATGTTTAACATTCATTTTTATGTATATAATCTATGCATAATTTTGCAATATTCATATTTCAGTACACAGGATTGATATTATGGTATGGGATGTTATTTGTAATTATTTTATTATTTTTTATATATATTTTTTATTTTCATTTTTCATTTATTGTTATTTTGGGTTGACTACTGTGGTGGTGTGCGGTGCATGTCTCTTTAAGGGCTGCACTATATAAGACCAGGTAATAGTGAAGATTTTTCTAATTTTATCTTTTGAGCATTGAAAAAGGCTGCTTTAAGCCGAAACCGGTTTGCTAATTTGTAATGGCTCACTAGCCATTACATTTGGTTCATATATGTCTCTAATAAAAGCAAGTTTATGCAATCCTTCACGTGCTGGTTCATTATTGTGGACTCTCATGGACAATAGCAAACAGAAGCATGCACAATCACGGACAATATCAGAACAATGCCACCAATATCCCCATGTCTTTCACATAACATATGCGATTGTGAGTGATCACAGATGGTTCTACATGAACACACTTGTGCAACTATTATTAGATGTCAACATACCATCCTGACACTGTAACATCTACTGGAAGTATTAGGAGGGACACTGACATTATGATCAATCCAAGCTAGTTGACAGGTGTGCTGGGCGTATATATGGTACAATTCGCACTGTCACAAATGTAACCCATGTTGTCAAACAACTATGCATGTAGTATTTGCATCTCTGGAACAGGTATCACACATGCATCTGGTATAACATCTTGATGAGAGTTCTACACCATCAGACAATAATGTTTATCCATCAAAAAGAATTCTTAGGTATAGCCAATAAGATGTGTGGGAGCTCAGTGTGGCAAAGATAATACACTTGAGTTACGCATGCCTGGAAGATGTGTAGGGAGGTACATAAAGAAGGGTGCATTGTACTCAGTTATTGATGGTGTGATAAAGGCTGTGAACTATGGAACCTTTATGGCCTTTGCTGTAGATGTCCCGCACATGCTCAGCAGTTGTGTTAAATACAAGGGAGTAGTCACCACTGAGGGCACATGCTGTTGGTCATTCCGCATATTATCGACCTCAGTACAAAGATCACATTCAACTTGGTCTGCTCAATGGATTGTGATATCTACATTCTCATTGGATTGTGTGTTTATTTTCATAATGTACCTCTCTGGACTATATGAAGAAGCACATGACTGAACTATCAGATTATGTGTCCCAGGCAGGTATGATCCTAGCCTTAAGCAGCATTCTAACTTTTCCCAGGATGATGCTACAATATGAACAAAATTGATGGACTTCAACAATTGGCTTAGCTTCTGGTGTCAAGTCCAGGGGGATCAAGTATATCTCAGCCTGGGCTTATATGGTTGACAAGCCACACTGATTTTCCAGAGATGGTCTGAACCTGTGTCCTCTAGGCTGTTGCGTACTGGCAAAGGCACTTGCCTCCCCATAGTGTCTTTGTAAGGCAATGTGAAAGCAACAAAAGTTCTGCATAAACATTATCAACTGGAGGCAAACTCAAAGTTCTCCTTAATGCTAGGAGTTTAAACATGAAGCTGCACTGGAGGAAATGGCCAGTCTGCTAGCTGACAGATTTAGTGCAAACATCAACCCCCTAGGTCCACCAGCCATAGTCCAGTGAATACCTGACATTAGTTCTCTGTCTAGTATTTCTAGACATCAGGTCATTATCTGCATCCAAGGCAAAAAACCTCAATGGTACCAGATAACATTTCAGGTTGCTTACTAAGCAATCTAAAATAGGACCTAGTGGACCAAATTAGAGTGATCTTTAAACATAGCCTGAGAACTGGCTTGGGAGTGGAAAACAGCAGCAGTAATCTCTTGCACAAATGGGGGCCATCAGCTAACCCTGGGAACTATAGACCTATAAGTCTAACCAGTCCCATCTGCAAGGGCATGGAAAAAATCATCATGGACCTTATCAACAAGGGCATAGGTGACCTTCATACTCTAGATCCAACCCAACGTGGCTTTGGTATAGGTAGATTATACTTATTAAACCTAGAGGACTTCTTCAAGAAAGTCACCAAAGTCTCAGATGAAGGTAAGACAGTGCATACCTCCTAACTTGATCTGGCCAAGGATTTTGACACAATACCCCACTTGGGTATCATTGAGAAACTCTCCCAGCTGGCAATTAACACTTGCATCACTAGATGGTTAGCGAATTGGTTCACTGACAGAACACATACTACCAGTAGAGCAATCACCAGTGGCATACCACAGGGATCTGTGCCGGGCCCTTTACTGTTCAGAATCTATTTCTTGGAAGTCCAGGCTGAAATATATGGCCTTTGGCTTACAACGTTTGCTGATGATTCATGTAAACATATTGCAGGAGGGCCTAATGCAGCCAAATGATTGCTGCCAAAGCCACATGGTCTGAAAATAAATGCAAAAAACTGCCATTACTTTTGCCTTTTGCAAAGTGATATTACCTGCTAATTATAGCATTGAAAACAGCCCCCCCCGGCTCAAAACCACTTGTGCAAGACCTTGATACACAGATAGATACCAATCTGGACTTTAAGCATCACATTTCCGCAGTTGTAAGGAAACCTCATAAGTCAGACCATTGTATCCAGGTCTGAGGATGTTATAACACCACTGTACTAGACCCGTATCAGAACATTAATTGAGTGCAATGCTCTCTTTTGCATGTACCTCACCAGACCCCTGCAGCAGCTGGAGAGAACACAAGAGTTTCTTAACAAGAAATTACAGGGCCTAAAAACATGCCATAATGGACATGGATAGACTGAAATAACTGTCACTGTTCTCTGTATTGTTTAGGATGAGGAGACTTGTGCCTGGCCTACAAGCCAGTCTCTGACCCTGCCCTGATGGAAATACTGCACATCTGCAAATATAATGGCACAAGAGTCACTTACTCTAGGGATCTTAACCTAGCCTGTGAAATTAACAGAACCCACTGGAGAGACAGCTATAGCTGATGATATCAGCAGAGTTGGGTGAGAGGAAGATGGTAATAGCAGTACCCGACAAGGTGTAAAATGTTCTCTTTAATGTTAATCTGCACACAAACACACACACACCAGTTGACTGCAGTGAGAACAGGACCCCCACCTATCTAAGTACACTGACTTGAGACCTCCATATTTAATGCAAGTGTTACAGCACAAGTCTGACTTGGAGACTGTTGGACAACACTTTATAATGGAAGACATCAGCAGTATCTGGTGACAAGAAGATGGAAATAGCTGTGTCCAAAATGCTGGTATAAAATGCTCGCTGTAATGTTAGACACATACAAACAAGCACACAGACACAGACATGCACAAATGCACACACACACACACACACACACACACACACACACACACACACACACACACACACACACACACACACACACACACACACAGACACACACACACACACACACACACACACACACACACACACACACACACACACACACACACACACACACACACACACACACACCAGATGACTGCAGTGAGATTAGAATCCCTACCTAGGTCTGCAGTGAGATTAGAATCCCTGGACTACATGGACTAGAGAACTCAGTTCCTTATGCATATGCTACCACTCAAGTATGGCTTTTATAAGGCTGCAGGGCAATTTTTAGTGGATGACATCATCATTGGATGTTTGAGAAAAGATGGTGGGAGGCCTGCATGAAATGGATGTGTAGGCATGTCCAACTGTCTAAATACTGGCATGCCATGGGATTGCAGTGGTGACTGCAGGATATACAACTATGCTTTTCTGACTAAACACACTCACATACACACACCAGTTGACTGAGGTGAGAACAGAACACCTACCTTTCTAAGTACACTAATTAGAGAGCTCAGTACTTTACACAAGTGGCATGACACACATCTGACTTTTACAAGGTTGCAGGACAATTTATAATGGATGACATCAGCATTGGATGTTTGAGAGAAGATGCTGGGAGGCCTGCATGAAATGAATGTGTAGGCAGGTCCAACTGTAAAAATATTGGTACTCCATTGGATTGTAGTGGTGACTGCAGGATACACAGTTATGCTCTTCAGACTAGACAGACAGACAGAAACACACACACACACACTCACCAGTTGACTGCAGTGAGAACAAAATCTCTATCTAAGTACACAGACAGGGATGTTGGCTTAATAGTTAAGGTATTTACCTTGTGGACTCAGTGTAGGCTTGATATTAACATGGGGCAACTGACTAGACTTAAAATGGCCCACAAGGTTAGTTAACTTATGACTAATCTATGAGCCCATGAACCCAATACTCAAGCACACTTTTTTCAAGTTTGCAAGATAATTTATAATGGATGAAATCAGCACTGTATGTTTGAGAGAAGATACTGGGAGGCCTGCATGAAATAGATGTGTAGGCATGTAGAACTGTCAAGATATTAAAGCTCTTCATGTTACTAGACTGATGAGTGTGCAAAGTGTAGCATTTGCTATTGTGTTTCGAATATGCAGGTATACTTTAAAATGACAGATATTCAAACTATATGCAAGCAACTGACCACATTACTACAAGTATTGGAAGATATGAATGCATATTGTCAATATATAGATGTACGTGCTATATGAAAAAGCATTTTAAATTATTTTCTGTAGTACAATTGCTGTATGTGGGAACAAATACTGACAGACCATATTTCAAATGCATGGGGGCAGGTAACACATGGCCACAGTGCAAATATGTGTTATTTATTTTAAAATTTTAAAATTGTTGTTACATTTAATTTACATATACTTTCATGGGTTAAATAGTAAATGGGCAGTAAATGTAAGTCATACATACTCATGTACACTTTCCATAGCGCATCTCCAAGCAGTGGGTTTGCGCTATTGATGGCAAAGTATTTGCAGATGGGAGATGCACATTTAAGAACTCGTACTGCAACTTGACAAGTACTTATCCCTACTGGCTATGGTAGACACATGTAACAGACACTATGGTGTTCTTACATGGTTCATATCAGAAATGTTCTGTCATAATTTTTCTCACCTTCAATAATTAATGATACTACTTTTCCCATTTGGGCATAGTTAAGCTAAATGCAAAAGTGGTTCTCTGCTCCATTCATAATATTTTGATAGTTCTGTTGTGTTGTTCACCTACATGCAAACAAATTAAACATGGGGGCATTTCAGTCAGCACTTTGAACAGTACTGAGTGGAAGAAAAACAACTGCCACATAGCTGACTTTGTGGCAGCGGGTGTAAAACATCAGTAAACTTCTTTGTTTTGAGAACAGACTATACAGTGTTAAAATCCAGGTCATTGTAAATTGTTTACATATGTATTCAGTATGTCACAAAATAATTAAATGTGATAATTTTAGCAAATGTGAGAGGGAATGCCTACAGTGAAGTACTGTGTAAAAACCAACAATACTGAATTGATAAATGTCAACAGCACACATATGGGACTTACATATTCATACATTTATCAGTGTAAAAAAAATAAATGACATTTTTAATATGAGTGCCTTTAATCTGATGAACTGTGTGTTATGTTAGCACAGCATGTTTAAGCAGCATTATGTGGAGGTAACTGCACCATGCCATAGGACGTGAAAAATAATTCACCTTCACTTGGCATTGGTGTGCGATGCCAAGTTCCGTGTGAACACAGAGGGCAAAAAGTGAAGGGCTTCACTGGGGATTTGTTACTTATGCGTGTGGTGTGTGCTTTTATTTTTTGACAAGACTAAAGGTGTTAAAATGGGTTTGATAGGAAAGGGGTGAAATGGGGGGCAAGCAGGGGGAAGAAGACAAGGAAAGCTATAGAGGAAAATGCAAGTAGCAGGTAGGAAAAATGGTAGATATACACTTTTCTAAAAGTATAAAATTAAAAGTATGTATAGAATATTAGCTGAATTTGGACTGTCACCTCAACAAAGAAGTGTGAAAACAATGCAATCATGTTGTACAGCCAATTGGACCTAATCAAGTGGGTCAGGAAGACACATGTGAAAAGTGGACAGCTATGTATGGGATGGTATTTTTTTTGTGGGACAGATGCCCTTTTTTTACACCAGTAAGAGAGGAATGTTGGTTAAGGATGTAGGCATTTCTGGATCAGGTAAGTAGGGTCAGTGAGGAAGCACATGCAGACAGGCAAGACAAACAAGACAAGAGACAGGGACAGTCAGGAATGTGGCATGTTGGGGGACACCATGATTGGGGTTAGGGAGGGGAAATTAGAGGTTTCTGACCATCAGACAATGAAACGGTAAGAATCTAGTCCTCACCCATAAGACTGCCATCACTGTTCCCTTACTCCACTGAGTCTTGGAGTGCTTGATGCCTCTTGTGGACCATAAAAGAGAGCATCCTCTCCATCCAGCATATGCATGCACCTATGTTGCTCTGCGTGACCCTATGCACCAACCTTGGAAACTCCTTTTGGGTGACAAAGTCACCACTTTCACCAGTACTCCCAAAAGGTAGCACAGCACCAGCTTCTGGGGTAGTGCTACCTGATGTGAGGGCCCTAGGTATTGCAGGGGTATCAGAGGCATTACTGCCAGGTTGTGTCCCAGACATGCTTGGCATTGGTACAATAGCCGGTGGACCAGGGGAAGGCTGAGCCATGGGGGTTTAGCTACCTTATTGTGATGTAAAGCATTTTGTGATTTTTCACAGATGCATGACATGGAAATGTTCTGATGACACATAGAGGAATAAAAAAGAGATATAAGGGTTGGGGTAAGAGAAAAAAAGAGTATTAGTTCTATAATAGTATTTCATATTTCTCTGTACTTATACATTTAAGTATACTTCTTAAGACTTGCAAAGTATAAGTAATGGTTGCTCAAAATAATCATTGCAATATGCATATATTGCACATATGCTTTGTCAGCTTATACAGATTTCAGTTAACAGCAGGGCATTTATGCCACTTCTGGTAAAATTAAATTATTGCAATATTTGTAAAGGATTTTAGCATTGTATTTCATGTGTTTGTTATCTGTGATAGCTGAAGCCATCATTTCAGACTATAGTATTACACTTGACTCCTACAGTCAGTTTGTCCTATAGACTGCATCATGCATGCTTGCTTTTTCTGTTAAACTATGCATTCTTAATTTGCTACTACTTTTTAGAAGAGCAATACTTTAGCTGAAATAATAGTTGTGTCGTGCTGCATGCATACCCCTTGCTTCCCTCAGTTTCTCCATATGCTCATCATAGGCCTCTCTGTTCACTTGGATCTCATGGAGAGCTGTGGAATAAAAAGAAGAGAAGAGCATTATGCATACCTGTCTTGCCTATATGCAGCTTTGTATCAACTATAAATTTTATTCATTGCTATACTTGCACAACCGTGGGATGTCAGCTGTGCTGAACTCATCCAGCCACTGGTTGAGTGTATCCCTTTTGAATTCATTCGGGTAATGCTAACACTGTTCTCCAGTGTGTGGAATAATAGTTACACTGGAGAGAGACTTGGTCAGACTATTCCATGCTTCAGACTTGTACTGAGAGCCAGTGTAGTGCCTGTGCAAAAGCCTGTGGTTGTGGTGCTTTATAAGGAGTCCAATAAATATCCTGGACTCATCAACACTCCATTTCTGTGCCCTAAATTAGGCAACTTCCATTCTACCACCAGAGATGCCTAACCAGAGAGAAACAATATTAATGATTGATTTCAAGCCAATACATGTTATTGCAGTTACTGGTAGTGCACAAACTTGAGCAACAGAGCCAACCACATTTTTATGATCTTAAGTGGAGGGCAACAGTGTCAAACAGAGAGGAAAGCAGTTCTGAAAATTGAAAGGTTTATATGACAGTTGGCATTAATTTGAGGGTGTATTGCTGTTGTAACCAACTTTGCAGACATGTATTGGGGGCATAAAAGTTATGACGCAACACATTTTTGTGTGACTTTACAAACTGAAAACATTAATTTTTACAATGTTGGATTCAAGCCTATGAATGCAGGGCAAACATTTTCTTCCACAGTGGCGACATTTCATCCTTGCCACAGAAAAAGTGCTTCTCAGACATGGTCATGAATTATATATGAATACAACACATGACAGACTGAGGGGTTAACCATATATGTGCATCACCTCACAATGTTCTGGTTTATACATTAATGTGTGTATGAGCCTTGTTGAAGTTTAAAAGCCATTCAAGGCCAGACAGCACAATTATAATTATATAAATATAGTAGGCTGCATACGCTCAGTCATACATATAATTCATATGAGCTCCACTGCTATACATGCTTCTTATTTATAATTATGTTTAGCTGTTTTATGTGACATTTAATATAAAGTGAAATGGAACAGCAGTAAAATTATTTTGGATTTCTTATATTAGAATGCAAGACCATCTGTACTGTAGCCATAAACTTACAGCTGCTGCCACAGGAATAGTTAAATAACATATATACATTTTCCTATTCATTATTATCTTCTCTATGTTAACTGCTATGGAAGTCCACTTAGTGTGTTTGTGCAGTACGCAAAATAATTGATAGAATGCATCTATTTTGAAATTTTTGACATACTCCTTCTTCTCTGCAGGTATTCTGGACCTGCAGGTGTTGGGGAAGGTTGCTAACTGCTGAACCACTCTGTTTAGTGGGTTTGCTTGATGGAAAGCAAAAAATGCAACAATGTATCCTTTTTGAAATTGAAAATGTCTGCACTCTGTCTGCAGGTGCTCTGTTTGCTTCATGTGTGGGTCATTACAGCAAATTTGCTTGATGTTAAACATTGTGCAAACAAGAAAGCAAAGCTAAATTTATTTTAGCCTTGTGAGTAGTGTTTATTAAGTTTCAGCCTTAAAAGGCAAAGGTGTAACTTGAATTTTGATCTACAGATAGTATATGCTGTGTGGATCAATATGTTTAGCAGATGAGTTACATACACAAATTATTAACAAGTGTAGTTGATGTATTGGTAAAGAAAGAAGTACTTTACATGACATGTATTATGTTAATCACTTCCCAGTGTTTGCACTAAGCCAAAACCTGTGCAAGTACTTCTGTTAGTACACAAAATTTGGAGTTGAACTCTCAAACCAATGAAGCTTCAATGCACAGTGATGGTGTCTTATCCTTCTTTGCCAGAGAAAAGCTTTGCTGCAGACAATGACAATAATTTTTGCATATAAGCAAGTGCAGCATCATCCACAGTATTAACTAGACATATGATACTTGCACATTTTAAGTTGTTCGTACATGTGTTAATTTAAGATTATGTGCAATAAGTGATCACACAACCATTTATGACTATTGTTTGCAGAGATGCAGCTCTGCTTATCTCTGTATGTTATTCCTTCTTCTCTTATATGAGCAGCAATCTGAGACACACAGTCTGTAAGGCATTTTGTATCATTGTCCTTAAAATGAGTGAGAATATTAAATGGCAATAATATACAGTTTTCAACAAATGCAGGGGAAGTTGGATGTTAGTGAACAGAAATTTTGAAATGTGTGCTGCTTATTTACAATGAAAGCCTTGATACAATTACTTCTACACTTTGTAAGTCTAACATGGCTGACACACCCACTGGAGAAAAAGGAGTTTGCATTGCTATTGCGTTTCCCTTTTCCCTACCAGTAATCATTCACAGTCACAATACATTATCAACAAACACTGAGGAATTGCCTGCTCTATGTTTACATTTGCTACATGGAGCCAAGAATTTGGGATTCAGCAGTTCTTATGTGATCACACCTGATTTGCATCTGAATGTTCACTATAAAAAGGGAACCATATAGCTTGGGAACTTGAAGGTGAGGAGACTTGTTTATGTTGATAACGCAGACACAGATTGCTATTACTTTAGCTTTATCTGCACAGAAGACTACTAATCTTGATAAGGTATGATTGCATTTTTCAGTTATATACTGGATATGCTCACAGGTCACTTAGAAAAATAATTTTATATATGCTGCTTTTATTTATATGCACATTTTAGAAGTTTACTTACAGCTTAGGCAGTTTTCTCAGGGCATCTTAATTTCTCAGATGCACAGCCTTATTAACTTTCATCACATGTGTTAATGTTACAACCATTTATCTGTACACTATTTTATTGTTATTTAAATGAAATGTAAATGTCCTTTATTGTCAATGACAGAAGGGTGTTATCCTTCTAGGATGGCCCATAGACACCCGTAGGGTGTAGTGTTGGTTAGTAGTGCTGGTTACAGGTGGAGATGACTGGCAATTGCATAAAAATGAATATTCTGTGGTAAATGTGTACACTTTTTTTGGGACAGTTTCTTTTATAGTACTTATAACACTTCACTGATGTTTTATTCCTTTGTTTGATATCAAAATGTCATTTGCCTGTTGTTTTGGGGGTGGGGAGCCATGTTCCATGTCTGTGCTGGCTCAAACACAATTGTTTCTACTGAAGTTTGCTTTGCTATTGTTGCTGCCCTTATTTTTGACCAAACCTTGCTTTGTGTGTGACTCTGATATGTTACAACCACATAAATCCCTTTTTATATTTGAATATCTTAAAAGTTTTTTTCTCCAGTGGGTAATATTGAAAAACTACTTACGTGTTATATCTAAGCAGGATTTTTATTTATGTGATATTTATGTGCAGTATCCTTTTCTGTGTTTTATGTCACCTAGAACTATAGTACCCAAGCTTCCCAATCCCCACAAACCCCCCTTCAGTGACCCTGAGAATGATGTAATTGTCCAAGCATTTATGTGAACGGGTGCCTTTCTGCTTGAGAGAGGACATGGGGATATGTCTGAAAGAATGCAAATTTGGCAGCAGAGAGTGAATGATGTAAATGCTGTTGGAGATCATAGCATGACATATGATCAGGTGCATCATAGGGCCACTGACATGATTTCATTGTTCCGGAGGGTAGTAGCTGCAGTGGTCCACAGACAGATGGCTACCAAGGTAAGGCCTGCTACAAAGCCACTACTGACACTAAATGAGTTCCTGTCCACTGTCAGGGATCCAGAGACCTCAGTGGAAAGTGCACCACAGCATGTGATTGATGTTAGTGGTGTTGTTTCAGAGAGGACAAGTATGTCTCAGGAGGAGCTTCCAGGTAAGCTTACATATGTCAATTGCTAAATATTTCTTCTATAGTAAAATATTGACAGCAATACTTAAATTTGTTTAACAATATTTTTTTTTAGGGGGGACTAGTTATAGATTGATACAGTTAATAACACATTATGGTTCATTACACATGGGCTTAGGGTAGACGTTTTATCCAAGTTTCTGTTAAATGTATTGTTAATGGACATTGTTAGTGGACATGTAAAGGTCCAAATGTTTTTCAGTCTGTGTTACTGTTATTTTGATTATGGTGTCTTTACATTTTGCTTAACTTCTTCCAGAACCATTATCCCTAGCAGGTGTGGAGTCATCAGCAAATGGTAGGCCAAACATTTGTATTTCAGTACTGATGAGCAGTTCACAGACATATTTAGTTTATCCATATGTGTGATATGGATCTCAGGACTGTGTAAGTATTGCTGTATTATCTATGATACTGGAAGCAGTTACAGTTTGTTACATATATTGAACTGTAGTAGTGTAGCTATTAATGTCTTTCCTGTGTTTGCTGCTTATTATCACAGGTGACCCTGATAGTGGAAGTGCAGGGCTTGATGTTAGAGTATTGTCAAACTGTGATGAAGATAATGAGCAAACAGAGGCACAGTGGGAGGGGTGCAGAGATTGACTCTGACACTGAGTTTGACATTCAGCCATCCTCTGTAATTCTATTGGACACAGCCAGTAGGCCTACACAAACCCATTACATTGAGCCCTCAGATATTGGACAGGTGGAGAGTGAAACACTTGATTAGAGTAGTGTGGTTACTGTGGCTTCAGTACCTGTTGACACTGGTAGTAGCCAAAGTGTGGTTGAGGTGCCACGCAGGATAGTTGTTAGGGGTGCTTGGAGGAGGCCTGCTGTTCATCTTCCACCTGATCCTGGTGTGTCTTTCTGTGCTACTCTACATATGTTTAGGACCATCATCGAGGTTCACACAAGTTCTAATAGGGCTTCCAAGGAAATGCTTACTGTTGTAGAAACAGCCCAGGCTGACATATGTGACTGCCTCCACCATGTTGTCAATTCAACGGATCATATGAATGACACATTGGGAAGGGTTGTGTCTCTGATGGAACATCTGCTGGGAGGTGAATGGCATCCATGTGGGTGTAGGTCAGCCACATCATCTGATGTTAGCTGATGTGACCATGCCCAGTCATGCTCCCATAATGGCACTACTTCCACTGCTCCATCAGTGGTCTAGGTGTCTACACTCTAATATCGCAAGCCATGAGGTCATAGTCCTGGGTGTACTCATGAGGAGAGCTCATCCAGCAGACATCAGTTACATTCGGGTAGCAGCAGTGCATCTGACCATGGGCGTGGACCTGCCAGTGGAACACCTGGCAGAACCAGTTCTTGTGGTCGGGTATGAGTCGATGGCAATGAACTGCCATGTCTACCATGCAGGGCTGACACATGTTTGACATACTAAGACATAGAGCTAGCACAGATCTCGGCTGTGTTCTTGCAGATACTCATACACCAATTTCACCTGGAGTGCCCATACAGACACGCACAAACAGCAGTTACATGGTTCACTCATGAGGCTTAAAGCTCATTCTGTCTCAGTGGCTAATGTCTGTCTGTGTCTGTTTCCTGCTCTCATGCACTCATTTACCTTTGGTGACAACCTAGGCTCCCTGCCCACACCCCACCCTCCACACACCCAACATCCTGTGCAAATGATGATAACTGTGCCATATCTTTGTTTTCTATCCTTTGGATTCAGGAATACATATTTCCTCCCACATCCCAAAGACATGCTGTAGTTGGATTGGACACTCTATATTGACCCTAGGCGTGAGTGTGTACATGTGTGTGCCTTTTGTGTAAGACTGGGTGCTGGGCTGGCACCTCGACACTGTAAAACTCCACTGCCAGTCATGAGCGGACAGGTGATTGCCTATGGTGACCTCAAACGAGGAAAAGACGAAAGAAGAAGAAGGATTCAGGGATGCATAAGTTTTGTGTCTGATGCTCAGGGTACATAGATGACTTAGTGCTTAGTGTATCTGTGTTTGTGATTCTGTTTTGGTAATTGTACTGCTTTCTTTCAGGATTTTGTCATGTGTAAATACCTCCCACATTCTTACAGTAACAAAGCTGGAGCAAGCCATAAATGAAAGTGGAATAAAGCCTGAATAACAGGGAGGCTTTTTTAAATATTTTGATCTTACAAAGTTAGTTAGTTGATAGAATCAAACAGTTTTTGCATCACTATTTTTAAGATTTTTCTGAGGGACATGAATTCCGAAATTGAAATGTGTGCCATTTATTTCTAACTTCTCTCTTTAATGATTTGCCAGTGCAAAAGTATATGAGGCCAAACTGAAGACATTCTGTGATCATTATACTTTTGAGAAGTATGAATGTGTGAATCTTTGATGCCTGAGGTCTATTACTTGATATAGGACACGTGTTCACATAAGTGACTGCTGTCACACGATTAAGTCATTGCTGTAAAAATCAGCCACCTTCTACTTACTTAAATTACCAAGTAACAGTATGTAAGGATATGCAATTCATTTATATTATTATAGATTTTTTTAATATTATAGTTTCAACACTTACCTTGTAAATCCATCAGTTGTTACAGTTTTAGTTCAAGGTTGACTCTACCTGATGCTAGTAGTACTAACTCCAAAAGAGCTTCTGGAAACATACAAACCAAAAATCACAAAAAACTGCTAGACAAATGACCCAAATGCCAAAGTAACAAAAAAATATATATTCTTCAACAATAAAGTAAGCGCTTTTGTCCATTTGCATATAATGAACTTCATCAGACAAAACCAAAAATATCCCACTCACATTTAATCATTTCTGTCAAACAAGTACAACCCCTCCCATCCATTGTTAAAGAAAGATTGTTTTCCTTCACCAAGGTTTGCTAGGAGTACATAGCCATGACATTGGTAGGTAAAGGTTGTGAGCATTGTCTGGCATCAATAGTATAGTATGTATGTGCATAGGATGATGGTTTTAGCCCCTTAGGTGGTGAGTGAGTGTACTATGCATTACCTCTTAGCCAATGCAAGGGCATATTGATCATGCCCGCATCTACCTATACCCACAGCAACTGCTGGTTCCCCCTCTGACTACTCATCTATTTGTGGCTGTGGTGACCTTGCCAGTGGTGGTGGGATGTGTGCCCCTTCCCCTTGTTGATCCTGCTGAAGCTGTTTACTTAGGATGATGTTGTGAAACACAGCACAGAGATGAATATTTCAGTACATGTACGTGGATTGTACTGCATGGCTTCTCCAGATATATCTAGGCACTGAAGTGATATTTTCTGTATAAATATGTGCCTCATTATAGTGTTCTTCAGTTGGTGTTTGTGTATTTATGATTAGCATCATCAGCCACTGCTCCATTGCATACCTGCATCCCCCAGTAAATGACCCTGTAAGATACCACCCCTAGTAAACATCTCAGACTCATTTAAAAGTTTTGCCAGATATGTGAATTGTGGTAACTGCCTGGGTTGCCACCACACATATTCAAGATGATTACACATGACTTGGCAGTTAATGGAGTGGAAGGCCTTTCTATGTATGTATACCCATGTTCCCCAGATGGTGTTTTGATTTCTATATGCATACAGTCTATGCCACCCCACTACTTTAGGGTAGTGTGCTACATGGTAGAACTCCTGCATATTTGTGGCCCTGTCCTCAGGTGTATGGAGAAAATAAATGCAGTCACTGGCATGTTGGAGCATAGTATTCAGAGATTGATGGAGGATCCTGATTGCTGATGCATGTCATACCCCCAGTGTGTCTCTTGTTGGTCCCTGAAAGGCTCTTGTAGCTAAAATTCTGAGTGCTACACATACCTTTGTTTCCACCAGTATTGTTCCCCACAATTTGCCTTTGGTCTGAGTTAAGGATGACAAAGGTTGCAGAGATCCTGTAGTGTGTTTGTATCCACCCTGTAATGCTGTACAATTTCTACCTCATGCAGATTGTGATAAATTTAACAGGGTTAAAAACTCTTTTACTTCTTGTGGTCTATTAGCAGTGGCAGCAGCAGCAGCATAGACTTCAGCCTGTACACATGAATTAAAGCAACAGCAGCGCCTAACATTCTTTCTGTGTAGAGTCCATTCCGTGGCTGTATTCTGAAAGGTTTGAGAATTTGCAAGGAAAACCAGTACAGAGTCTACACAGTTGCTTTATAGCTTGTTGAATAGCTCTTCCATCTTGGATTGGTTGATTAGAATACAATTCAGCTTCTTATGCTGTAATTAGCATACCATGGTGTTTACCATGTTTGCATGACTCTACAAGCCATGTACAGCCATTTACTGAATCCAAAACAGTGCTCAATCGTGTGTGCATCATGGTGTGATGTTCACATGGTCTTAGTGGATCATGTAGGCTTTATTGAATCAGCCTCCTATTTGGGGTATGTTATGTCCAACAATGGTCAAAATGTTTCATGCCCACCATCTGTATCATCACTAGGTAACTTGTCATAATATGGATTCCTAGGTATGAAAGATCCAGTCCTAGTGGACCTCCTATTTATTTACCAAATCTGTGGTTTTACAAATACTTTTTTCCAGGGTCCTAAATCTACCACAACAAATAAACAATGCACACTTGAGGAATAAGTTCCTAACTCAACATATTCTGGCTGTATTGAATAAGTTACCACAACAGGTCAATCAAAGTATTATTTTGTAAGCCTTCAAGGCTAGTCCTAATGGCTGAATTGTTATACATGCATTTACACCAGGAGTATCATGCATTGCCATGCATGTTATTGGAGATGGGAATTATTAAATATTCATAAAGGGTGGCAAGCACTTTTAAGTTGTGTCTAAACAAAGGTACATGTAGCTAGACCTATTACAATCCCTATGATCACTTGCCTAGTATTGCTCCTATGTTCCTATAATAGCTAAAAGGGTCTAGTATTATATCAAGATATGTTTTTCATGTAGCACTGGGTATTTTATTAAAATTATCATTTTTGTTTAATAATAAAAGATGTCCTAGTCATCTGGATGGTGTGAATAATATAATACGGATGTTTCTGCAGATGTATTGATAATTTATTGTACTTCCAGCTGTAGAGAGTAATACCATTTATCTACAATGTTTGCTACAGAGCAAAGATGTTTTGATAAAGGTTAAAAGTAGAAGGTCATCTGCATGTGTTATTATACTGAGATGGGACAGATCAAACATTAAGTCATTTATGAACAGGAAGTAGACCATGTGAAGACCTTTGTGACATACCAATATTAAATGTGCCTTTTGTTAGCCCTGATTTGGAAAATCCTATTTAAAGGGAGTTTGTAAGCCGCTTTAGTGTATAAATTACAAAATTAAATTCAGTGAGTTTGTTTAGATGAAGAACATGGGTGACAGCTTCAAGAGTTGCTGTCGAGTTCAAAAAGAGTCCTCCAATAAGTAGATTATCATTTGCATTTCAGTAAATTGTATTGATGATAAAGTAATGTGCAATCAGGGTGTTAAAGGCATTGCAGAGACTATGTTGCTAATTATAAATGAGTCAATAGCTATTTCTATAGTCAAAAGATGTTTATATAGCAGAAGAAACCAAGAATAAACCCAAACTAGTAAGCAACGAAACAATGGTGAAGCCAACCTCAGGAGAAAAGTCCGGTTGTGTAGTTTCACAAACGTTTTTAATTAAATGCCAAAGTTGAAGTAAAATAAAAACAAAAAATATCTGTAAAACACTTGGCAGCGTTTAAAACACTTGACAGCATTTTTCGTTCCACCAAATAGCAGAACTTCCTCAGACAGCAACCAGCCATTAAACAATTAAGACTTAAATAACCTCTTAGCTAATTAATTAATTACAATTGATTAGACACAAATTTTCATTTAACATGGACTCTCCATTGAAAAGCCTATCTATACATCTCATTTAACCAACTGTAAAAACTAATTACAAATACATCAGTTAACACTCATCTATAAAAACAATATAATATAACCCTAATTCAACAGTGATAAAAAATATTGGTAATACATAAAGTAAAAGTGCTAGTGTATTACTAAACATTTTCAATGTATACAATTTTAAAATTTTTTAATGATTAATAATAAAGTCTATCAGGTCTTATAATTTATTTTTTAAAAACTAGACATAATTAAAAGTAAGTAAAACTATTCAAGAAACTATTTTTATACAGTAGATAAGGTTTTAACACTATAAGCTAACCAATAACCCCCCAACTAAAAAGTCTCAGGGGAAACCATATGTTCCTGATGTTTGTAATAATGTTTTTTACTACCTCAAAAGATTTTTTAACTTCAAAATACAGGCAATTGAGCAAGCTTCATTGATGCCTGGGTCTCTACAAGCCGCAAGGCGCAGTTGCCATGCTAGTTCCTTTTTCTCCAATTCTAATTTTAAATAGTTCTCATTAGCGAATTTATTGGCTTCACTATATTTGGCAATGCCATCAATGGCCATAAAAGTGAAGCCATGGCCACTATTGTTATCACAATGCCTAGCCAAGGCATTCTCATCCTTCTTCTTTGCAATTGCATATAAGTGCTCGTAAACCCTATCTCGAAGGCGTCTCTCCGTCTTTCCTACATAAAAAGACGGACATTGCTTGCACTGCGCTAAATAAACAACCCCCTTAGAAATACATGAAAACCCCCCTCTTACGTCATATCTAACTGACCTAATAGTAAATGTACTTGATGTTTCAATTTCCTTACAATATTTACAAGCACCACATCTCTTTGTTCCCCTTTTTTCCTTAGTGTCGGTAGGTTTTGTTTCAAGAAGCCTCTTCATATTTGTACCCCTTCTATATGTTATTACTGGATCAAAATTTAAAATTGTAGATACATTTTTGTCCATTGATAGGTAACCCCAGTATTTCCTCACTATTTTACCTATAGTCATAGCCTCTGGGCAATATGTAAAAGTAAATGCTATTGTGAAATCATTGTTAGTGTCATCCTTTACTGTAATATCCTGTTCCAGCCTATTGTTTGTATTCACCTGTGTACTTACACTAACAGTTTCCATGTTAGTATTTACCCTACCATCCAAACTGACATTCTCATTGACCAAAAGGGGAACATAAACACCTTTTTTCCTTTTTTCTTTCACTTCTTGGAAAATGTTGTCTAAGAATGACCTAGGATATGCTCTCCTTAAAAACATCTGGTAGAGCAAATTACACTCCTCTTCAAAATCACTTTGCAGTGTGGTCATTCTTGCCGCCCTCACCAGCTGGCCTTTGACCACCGCTTTTTTCTGGTGGAGGGGGTGCATACTGATGAAGTGAAGAAAATTGTTTGAATAGGTCACTTTCCTAAAAATTTTTGCTGTGTATGATGTTCTATGTTTCTTTAGTTCAACATCCAAAAAGTTGATAGTATTCTCTTGGAAGTTATATGTGAAAGCCAAGAACGTAGTTGTTGAATTAAGAAATTCCACAAATCGTTCTGCTTCTTCCTTGTTCCCTTTAAATAAAATGAAAATGTCGTCAAGAAACCTTCTATATAAACTTATTTGTTTAAACCACTGGCTATTAAAGATCAAGTTATTCTCCCAGTGGGCCAAAACCAAGTTTGCAAAGCTAGACCCCACTGGTGACCCCATAGCCACTCCAATTTTTTGCACAAATAGCTTATCTTCAAATGACACAAAATTATTTTTTAAAATAATGTCCAGTAGTTGCTCCATCAATAAGCATTCATTAACGTTTGCCCCCTTAGTCCTAATAAAATCCAATACCCACTCAACCCCCAAATCATGGGGTATACAGGAGTACAAATTAATTATGTCCACTGTCAGAAAATTGATGGTTGCATCAAATTCTACTGTTTGTAACTGCTGTAAAAAGGCCCACGAATCTTTTAAAATTTGATCTTCTGAATTAACATACTTCTTTAGAAAATTGTCTACAAGTTTAGCACATGGGTATGATATAGACTGCCTTGCATCAACCAAGGCCCTAAAAAGTGGATTTAACGTGCTTTTATGCAGCTTAGGAATCCCAAATATTTTTGGGATTCTTGGGGCTAACAGTGTAAGGTATGTATGTTGTTCTAGAGTAATAAGCCCATCTGTGAACAAGACACTGATGAACATTTTTATTCTATTGTGCGCTTGATTCAATTCATTCCTACTAACAGGGGCATAGGTGTTACTTTCTAACAGTTTTAACATAATATTAGAGTAGTCTTCCTTATAAAACACCACTAGCCCTCCTCCTTTATCTGGCTTCATAAGCCTGAGGGATAGATTTCTTAATAAGTCTAAAAGGGATTTTTCCTCCAGGGACAAATTACTGTGGCCTTTGTTAAAATGTTTCAATACATCTCTGAATTCATTTTCACATAAAAATTCAAACATACTCAAGGTGTTATTCTGGGGTGGGTTAAATGTGCTTGCTGTTCCTAAGCTGTTATCATTTTTCACATGCTTTCCAAATAGCACATTCAAATTCAATTTACGTAAAAACAGTTTAAAATCAACCAACAATTCAGCAATGTCACATTTCTTAGAGGGAACAAATGTCAGTCCTTTAGCAAATAAATCGACCAAAATTTGGTCAATTTTACATTCTGTAAAGTTATATACAGAAAAGTCACCCGCACTATTTTGTAAAATTTCATATAATTTTACCCCAGTCAATTGTAACTGTTGCTGTTGCTGCGGGTGTTGTACCTCCGGTTGGTCCCCTGCATCCGGTTCGAGAGGCTATGACTATAGGTAAAATAGTGAGGAAATACTGGGGTTACCTATCAATGGACAAAAATGTATCTACAATTTTAAATTTTGATCCAGTAATAACATATAGAAGGGGTACAAATATGAAGAGGCTTCTTGAAACAAAACCTACCGACACTAAAGAAAAAAGGGGAACAAAGAGATGTGGTGCTTGTAAATATTGTAAGGAAATTGAAACATCAAGTACATTTACTATTAGGTCAGTTAGATATGACGTAAGAGGGGGTTCACTTTTATGGCCATTGATGGCATTGCCAAATATAGTGAAGCCAATAAATTCGCTAATGAGAACTATTTAAAATTAGAATTGGAGAAAAAGGAACTAGCATGGCAACTGCGCGTTGCGGCTTGTAGAGACCCAGGCATCAATGAAGCTTGCTCAATTGCCTGTATTTTGAAGTTAAAAAATCTTTTGAGGTAGTAAAAAACATTATTACAAACATCAGGAACATATGGTTTCCCCTGAGACTTTTTAGTTGGGGGGTTATTGGTTAGCTTATAGTGTTAAAACCTTATCATCTGTATAAAAATAGTTTCTTGAATAGTTTTACTTACTTTTAATTATGTCTAGTTTTTAAAAAATAAATTATAAGACCTGATAGACTTTATTATTAATCATTAAAAAATTTTAAAATTGTATACATTTAAAATGTTTAGTAATACACTAGCACTTTTATTTTATGTATTACCAATATTTTTTATCACTGTTGAATTAGGGTTATATTATATTGTTTTTATAGATGAGTGTTAACTGATGTATTTGTAATTAGTTTTTACAGTTGGTTAAATGAGATGTATAGATAGGCTTTTCAATGGAGAGTCCATGTTAAATGAAAATTTGTGTCTAATCAATTGTAATTAATTAATTAGCTAAGAGGTTATTTAAGTCTTAATTGTTTAATGGCTGGTTGCTGTCTGAAAAAGTTCTGCTATTTGGTGGAACGAAAAACGCTGTCAAGTGTTTTAAACGCTGCCAAGTGTTTTACAGATATTTTTTGTTTTTATTTTACTTCAACTTTGGCATTTAATTAAAAACGTTTGTGAAACTACACAACCGAACTTTTCTCCTGAGGTTGGCTTCACCATTGTTTCGTTGCTTACATGTTTATATAGCAGGTTTTCAAATACCTAAGTTAGTGAGTATAAGACACAAATTAGTTTATAAACTTTGCATTCTTGAGGTGTAGCTATTTAAGAAATTAAAACAAAATAGAGTGAATAAAGAGTGTAAGAAAGGTACTAATTATTAAGGATAGGTTGTGGATATGGGTAAGAGGTTGGCAATGAAAAAAGACATAATTTTTAAGAAGATGGTGTAACCTGCTGAATTTTGCTCCTGGTGTGGTATTTAGCATGAAAATCCATGATATAGTCTCCTTGACAGACAGTTGTTTGAAGTAAAATATGGCACTATAGTCCATAAGGTGTGGGAGGGATACTTTTCTGGAAAAGGCCTTATTGCATGACTGATGCGAGTGCTTTTGAAATTGCTATCAGTTGCCTATGTTTTGAGTCATATCCAGAAGGAAATAACTAATGTTACTTGTAAAAGTAGTTTTGGTAGTGATGGTTCAAAGGCTATGATCTGAATGTCTTTTATCTGTGATTTGGCCTGAAAGTTAATTAGCTGTTTTCTATAAATATTGTGGTAAGGAGGAATGACCGTCTTTTTTTTTTTTTTTTTTTTGAGGTGGATTGGTGGCCTTTGCTGAATTGATAGTTACATATTTTGCTTTCCTTCCTAGATCAATATATCTTTTGTGAGCTTACTCCTTTGTTGGGCTTTATTTGCAATTTTTTCCGAGTTTTGTCTTTAAATTTCATCATTTCTTATGGTTGCTATTATCTAGAGACTGATGTGGCCACTGTGCAAGTTCAAGAGAAGAATGACTTTTGTATTTTAGTCAAGGTATTAATGAAATGTCAAAGGTATTTGAATGCTGGATTAATTACAGAGAGGTGACTAGTTAATAGTTTGAAAAAGGGTATTGAGTGTTTCTTGTTTTGCTTCTGAGATTATTCTGCATATAAAAAAATAGGACACAACTTGACCTGTTTGTTTTTCTAGAATAACCATATGAGGCAGAGGTTGTTAGATTAAACACAGTTTTACAAGCTTCCATGTCTCATATAGGCTAAGAAAAGTTCAAGAAAGAAATCAATTCCATTTTGTTTGTCAGTTTGTTTGTTTGGTCTAGTTGATAAATCTTGTAGTAGTTCCTAGTCAATTTACTCCAGATTTTTTTTGTAATTGATACGTCTTTGGCCCAAGGGCATTCATATTAAAGATAATTGTCTTATGTGGTGGGTCATTAAGAACTATTTCATTAATACCATGTTATCAGGAAAAGATAGAGGAGTGCGCTACTATATAAAATACTGGCAATATCTTGTGTGTTATCCTATGTTAGAGTAGCTATAACCCAGTTTACTTCTTTATGAACCTAACATTTACTAAAATTACTTTAATTGCATTAATAACGGTTTTGCTTTTTTATTAGTAAGAGTCCCACTTTGTTTTCTAGAACATACCCTTATATTACTGCAGATAATGTAATTAGAGCTAATGGAATAGTATATAGGTCTTATTTTAAACATATTTCTCTTGTAGCTGTTCATGAGGAATTTCAGAGATTAACCATGCTTCAAAAGCAGTGTAATTTGTTATTTTTTGCTAAGAGTGTTGAAACATACAATTTTGACATCTTTAGTTTTGAAGTCTTTTTTGCATGGGAGTGCTTTGGGATTATAATCAGGGTCCTGAATGCTTATGAATATCTACTGGTCTCAGTTATAATGGATTAATGTACTCTTGTCGGTGAATTAGTTAAATAAGAAACTACTTTTTTAGTGTGTATTAGTGAAAATATTAAGTCCTTGATTAAACTGGAAAGTGGAATTTTGTAGTTAGATGGAATATTGTGGAAATGTTGCCATTGTTCTGTTATGTAATGTAATGTGATTGGCTGTTAAGGAGAGTGTCAGTGATGTGAAGGTCAGACATATGGAATGTAAGCAGTAGTTAGATGAGGTGTGCTCATCTATGATAGACATTTAGAAAAGAATTACACATTTTTATTTTAGGAAGGATAGTGAATGTGCCTATTTGAAAGTTTGCAGAGAAAATATATTAGCCTAACAACCACCCGAGCTGCAGGAAGTCAGGTGAGTAAGAACAGAATAATAAAGAAAAATGTATTCAAGAGGATGTGAGATGAGCACAAAGAGAACAATAAACAAGTTTCTAGTCAGAAAAGTTAATTGATGCAAAAGTTTATAGTCAGGAAGACAAGTGGAGAAAGAGATAATATTTAAACCAGGTTTGGTAAGAAGACAATAATGCAATAATGTTGTGCAGAGCAAGTGGAGGTAAGCAGGAAGGGACAAACAAGAAAGTAATCAGGAGGTAGAGAGATCTATGCAAAGTAAAATCTAAAATGGGAAAAACACCGAACAAAGAAAATATGTGCAAGCATCCAAGGGGTTGCAATGTAATACACTGAGAAGGGAAAATCTGTCTTTGTTGCCTCCTACAGTATAAAAATTAAGAAGGAAGGAGGTAGAGAGAAGTCAGAAAGTTTGCCATCATGTCAGGAATTTGAATTAGGGGACTGCCTGCAGATCTGTGTGATGTATATAAGAATGAACAGTTTAAGTTGACAAAGAATGTAAGTCAAAAGGCATAAGTTATATAATAAGCTAGCTTACAGTGTAGCGATATGGAGAAAATGACTATAGATGTGGGGCGGAGATATTAAGCTCATCTGTAGTGAAGTGGTGTCTTATAAGCTTAGTACTTTTAGTTCTATGTGGTATTGTGCACGGTGGAAGAGAGTAAAGTACTTAGTTGCTACTTTGGGCTGATGAGGTTGCAAGGAAAAGGAGAAGAATTAAAGATGAAGTAAAATTAAAAGTGAGGGAATACAGACTAACAGACTAACTTCACCCCAAGAGGGAAAACAGTTTAAGCTGCTATCCAATAATTACACTGTTATTGCTAACACCTTTTCTGCCAAATAAAGCCGGTAATGCACTATGTTAAGAGACAAACAGACAGAGGAATATAATACAAGCCATGCCTGCCACCCAAGACTAAAGAAGGAGAGCAATGGAGGAGATAATTAGAGAAGAGATTGCAAGCTTTAACTGCCACTTAAGACTGAAAAAGGTGTGCACTGAAGGAAGTTAACTGTGGCTTAGGAAGCAATGCATTGTACTGGGGGTATCACTGGAACAAATGCTATCTTTCCTGTAAGCTAAAACTAATAAAAAAGTGAAGTAGAGCGAAAACATTACGGATTTGTATTTTAGACATAGCTGCCTTCTAAGGCATCTTAACTATATCAGATGGATAGGATTCAAATTACTACAGAGATCATGAGTGTATGAGAATAGAATGCCAAGAGAAAGAAAAAAAGCACAATGATTGCTTAGTACAGCTGTGTGAGGTGGAGTGGATAAGCTAGAATTAGTAAATGTATAAGCGAAACATGTTAAAAGTTTAGTATGTATATATTATATATATTGTATATTATATGGGGCTGTGATGAGTTTATAACAAAGATTTTGTGGGAGATAATGTATTAAGTTGTATATAAAAGTTGATGATTAGGAAGCAGATATAAGAAAGAGACTAAAGTAATGCAAGGAAGATGAAAGAAGTTCTTAAGATATTGTATTTTTGAGTGGCAGGCAAATGTAAGAGTGGACTATATAGCAGAAAGAGAAGCAAAGCCATGTGCAGCATGATTCAGTAAAGTTAGAATGTCCTACTCCCAGTGTTGTGGAACAAAAATATTAAGTGAGAATGGTCAAGAATATGCATGCAAGCACAAGTGGCTCAAGATAGTTCTGTGACTGTTTAGTACTATTACTATCTAGTTCTTTGTGGTTGCAGCTTTAGCTTGCTGCTGCAAGGAAAGGACATGGGGGAGATGTATAAACTTTCTAAGGGGGTGGCAAAAATCATTGCTTAAAAGTACAAGTATGGTGTAATTCAGTAATTAAGTACTTTGTTAGCTCTAAGATAGAAGCAAGCTTTATAAAGGTTAATTTCCTGCTAGATAATTCTCCCAAACTGAAATATAAGCCAATACACAGAAGATTAATTACAGATTATATGGAAGAAACACAGGCACTATGTAAAACTAATTGCAGTGATGCATTCTGCGGGAAAAAACTGCAGAAGCAATGTAGAAAGTTTTGAAAGAGAAATTGTTTGAGTGCAAAAAAATCAAAAAATAAATAACATCAGGATGTAGGCATACACATCAGGGGATATATTTCCATTAAGAATAAGACAACTGATTAAGGTGAGAGGCAAAAAATATAAAAAATGGAAAAGAGATCAAAGTACAACTTTGAAAACTGAAATAAACAAGTGGACAAACAAATTAAGCATAGTGTGAGATAAGATCAAGAAAAGTTTGAAGCAAATTTATATAAAGATATTGAGCATAATAGGAAACCATTTTGTAGAATGCAAGATGTGGAAGGAGTAAAGATATACAAATTGATAAATTGTGTGTAGATTTTAGTATATTTACAAAATCTTATGCAAAATAGTTTGGCTCCACAAAGAAGTTGATAAGTTGTTCTAGTTATATCCAGGTAACCCCAGATACTGGAATCAAAATAGATATATTGAAAAAGAACTATGCAAACTGGATCTAAACAAAGCACTGCAAGGAGATGGAATAAGTAATAATGACATGACAACACTTCAGCAAAAAAATTACAATACCATTATATCTATTATTTACTAGCTCATATAAATATGGGGAAATTCCTCAAGACTGGAGACATGCGCTAATTAAACCTGCCTATAAGGGAAAGGGGAGTAGGATAGACCCAGAGTCATACAGACCCTTAAGTCTACTTTCATGTTGTAGAAAAATAATGGAGGCGGTGACATCAGATAAGTTATTGTCAGAACTGGAAAGGGTGGGACTTGAAACCATATATCAGCATGCATATGTTGAAAATAGATCTATTATCACCTCTAACATTATGTTCTATAACAATACAATAACAGCTATAAATGAAAAATCGTGCTGTGATGTACCCTGGGATTCAGTAAACTCTGTGTAGGCTTTGCAGGAAGCCTACACAGAATTTACATGTACGCACAGAGATGCGTGATGAGCAGTAGCATTAATTACATTTTCATGCAGCGCTCCATATTTAAATGAAAATAAGCACGTTTTTGTGGCTGGCAACTGTGTTGCTGGTCAGGAAACTGTATAAAGCAACACAGATAGCAAACCTGTGTACATCAGAGCACAGTCGGTGTGCGTGTTTGTGAGGAATGCCACAGTGATCACCAGGGCTTATCATATAGTACTCATAGCTCTCAACCTCTTAGTACAAGAAATCTGGACAAAGACCAACATAATGGAGGAAAATGACACAGAAATAGGGACAGATTTTACATATTTGCTCGTTTAAACTTAGAAATGTGCTATAATAACAAGGTTTGTTTTAAGATACATTTTCTGAAGGATTTGAAGTCTGAAACTCAAATGTGTGTAATTATTTAGTGACATCAGTCCTGATATCATCCCAGTGATATGGCAGAAATCCACAAATTTTATAAGGAACAGACAAAAAGATATAAGGCAATAATCTGGACATTCTGTGAAGATCTGGACAGTTGAGAGATATGATAGCTATGTATATGGTGCACAGACACTACAGGACAGTGTATACAGTGGTACAGTGCAAAGTACTGTAAAATCCCATTCTTGGCATTCTGTACTGAAGTTATGTAGATGATCTGTAAGGGTACATGGACTGCCATATAAAAAAAACACTCAGGGGAAGTGTATGTATTGAATAGGGACAGACAGCTGAATTGTAGGAAAGAAGACAGGGAAAGAGAACAGGTGAAACAACCTAATGTACAGCAGATGAGGGCATGTCAATGGAAGATGGTTGTAGCAGCAAAACCAACTGCATATCAATATGGTGCAGTATAGACTGCACAGTGAAAATCTATTATGTCACTGTCAAACAAGCTGACATAACAATGGAGAAGATGCCTGAATGAACTAAGCATTCTTACATGAACAATGCAGAGGACATCTATTAGGAATGTTATATACAATTGGGGTAGGGTTCATATTGTGAAGCTTTGCAAACTGATTTCCCTGAATATGAGTATAATCTCAGCAGAGGTCTCCAGCAAGTGGGGCACGGGTTAAGGCTCATGGGCAACATTAAAAGAAGCGCTCACAATCATGGACTATATTAGAATAATACAACCAGTAATCCCACGTCTCTGACATAACATATGTGATTTAGAGTGATCAGAGATGGTTCTGCACAAACACACTTGTACAACTATTATAACAGGTGTGCCCTCTTATGAGCATAATCATGCCCACTGCCCTTATACTATAACATCTGCTGGAGGTGTTAGGAAGGACACTGCTATACTTGTATGTGACATTATGATCAATACAGGCTAGCTGTTTAGTGTGCATGGCATATAAATATATATATATATATATATATATTTATATATATATATATATATATATATATATATATATATATATATATATATATGTGTGTGTGTGTGTGTGTGTGTGTGTGTGTGTGTGTGTGTATATATATATATATATATATATATATATATATATATAAATATATATATATATATATATACATATATTTATATTTATATACCACAATCCACACTGTCATAAATACTGCCTATGCCATTAATCAAGTCAAATAGCTATGTATGTACTGTGTACATCACCAGACCACACATGCATCTGGTGTAACAACTTGATGTGGGTTCCGCACCATCAGACAGTCATGTTTATGCCACAAAAAGAATACCTAGGTATGGCAAATAAGATGTGTGACAACTCATTGTGGCAAGGATGGTACACTTCAGTTACACATCACTGGAAGATGTGTAGTGAGGTACATGAAGAAGGGTGCATTGTACTCCATTATTGGTGTGGTGAAGGGAGTGAGCTATGGAAGTATTATGGCCTGTGATGTGGATGCCCTTCATATACTCAGTAGTTGTGTTACATACAGGGGTATAGTCAGTACTGTAGCCACATGATGATGGATGTTCCACATAACATCTACCCCAGGACACAGACCCTATACCAATTGATCTGATTATAGGGTGGGATGTCTGCATTATACTTGGGTTGTGTATTTGTTTTCATTATATAACAAGTCCCTCCATGTTTTTGTGTCATTGCAGATGTTGTCATGGCTGTGGCAGCAATATTTGGTGTGTGTTGATACCGTCTGTATTATAATAATATCACAGTTGGAGCAAATGATTACCTACAATCTTCAGACAGCTGTTTGGACACAGGATGTGTATGTCATTTGTGATGTCTGTGACTTAAATAATGGACAGGAAATGGCCTAGCAGAATGCCCTGATGTACGGACCAGATCACTGGACCTGAGATATAGGTCACTTCACACATTTCAACATATTTAGAAGTCACATATGTGATACAGTTGTCTCCCCACTTGGAGATATAGGGGTTTATGTCCACATCTGACAATGTTGAGTGAATACCTCAGTGCGGATTTGTGTAAAATGCTTTGGGCTTGTCAAGTACAAAAGGATGATAGTGTTGTCATCATGCATACCCTCGATGACCTCTTTGAGGACATCTACCAGATGTAACAGACATGATGTCGATTTAACAACTCACGCAGGTCTGTTGCACACAGCCAGGATATTGCTAGTGTTCATTTAGTAATGGTCCATGATGATGCATTGGTCTACCTCACAGATGAAGAGAGTCAGTATGTGTCTATACATGCATGAATTGGATACTGTCCTCCACAACTCAGATGGATGCTTGTTGATGCACACCCTTCTACAGGAACATAATCTGTGAGGAGGATGTGTTGAAATGTATATTCAACCATCTCATCAAGGTGCACGTGTTGAGTCATGCAATAGGCGATCTGTGATGTTGTCACAGCCCATTGATTCTGTGTGATTGGCCTGCATGAAGATAAGACAGTGCACAATGCCTATCCTGATCTGGCCTATGGTTTGAACACAATATCCTGTGCAGGTGTCATTGAGAAACTCTCCCAGACTGGTTTTAAAGCTTACATCACTAGATGGGTAACCAACTGGTTCTCTGACAGAACATAGACTGTGAAAGTTGATGAATCAACCTTTACCAGTAGAGCTGTCATCACTGGCATATCACAGGGATCTGTGCTTGGCCCTTTACTGTTTGCAATCCATTTCTTGACAGTTCAGGTTAAAGTATATGGCCTTTGGCTTACCCTGTTTGATGATTCTTGAGTACTGGGTGCAATCATTGAATCCACCTATGATGATAACATACTACAGGAGAGGCTAACATTGACAAATGAGCAGTGACAAAGCCATATGGTCTACAAATAAATGCAAAAATGTGTTTATTTTTTTCCTTCTGCAAAGTGGAATTCCCTGTTAATTACACTTTGACAACAGTCCCGCTATGCTGAAACCCTTTGTTGCAAGCACTGGAAAGACACGTAGATAGCAATCTGAACTTCAGCTACATAATGTCCTCACTGGTATTGAAAACTATCATATTTGGGTCTAAGGATAACATTACAGGACTGCATTTGAAGCTCATTAGAACACTAATACACTATAATGCTGTCTTTTGCATGTACCTCACCAGACACATGCAGCAGCTGGAGACATTCTAGGGGTTTCTTACCCAGAAAACACAGGCTTACAGGCCATGTCATGATGTACATGGATGGACTGAAAGCCATGTCTTTGTAATCTGTATCATGTAGGATGAGGTGGCATCGGCCTGGCCTCTAGGCCAGTCTCTGACTCTGCCCTGATGTTGGAGAGAAGAAGTTGGGAGACCTGTGTAGGTTCATAGCTTCATAGGTTCATAGGAGGTTACTAGGTTAATGGCCTTAGGGCCTTTAAAAGCCGAGCTGTGTAAAAACCCAAGTACCCTTATTGAGCAAAGTTAGATGATCATTGTTAGCACAGCAATTCTGTGATCAGCATTGACTGCCCCTGCCCATTTGGACATACGGGCCACACCTGGAGTGAATTTACAATCACCCATCCTGTTGTCAAGGTAGCAATTGAATGGGGTCATTGAGAAGCACTGCTTCCCATGCAGTGGGAGCCTATTCCAGAGGAACAGCAATTACTGGGAGATATATCTGTCTCTAGAACACATTCTGTTTATGTCACAGGCTAGGCTGAGATCCCTGGAGCAAGTTATACTTGTCCCATTTGATTTGTGGATGGTCAGCATTTCCAGTAGGGCAGGGTCTGAGACTGCTCTGTAGGGCAGGCATAGGTCACCATTCAGCAGCCTTTATGATACTGATTGCAGTGACAGGGCTCAGCCTTTTCATTTATATCATGCTTTGGAGACCCTGGATTTTCCTAGTCAGAAACCTCTGTGCTTTCTCCAGTTACTGCAGGTGTCTGGTATGGCACATACAGAAGGGAGTATTGTACTCAATTAGTGATCTGATATGGTCAAGTATAGCTGAGCTATGTCCTCCCTGGTCTTGGATGTGATGCCCTTATTTATGAGGCTCTCAGTGTGGAATGCATGTCATACCACTACAGACACATAGTGATCGAAGTTTAGATTGCTATCAACCTGTGCTCCCAAGTGTCACACCACAGAGTTTGAGTTTAGATGGGGAATAGCAGGGTTACTTCTCCGCCAAATGAGACAACGAGGCTTTTTATTTTTTTGCTTTAAGTTTCAGTCCGTGATCTTGGCACCAATCATTTTTCTGTGTCAACCTTTGTTAACATCACTGGGAGACTATATGTTTGTACCCAGTTGACAGTCACCTGCAAATTTGGTAAGCCACAGGCCATCTACCTTCACCTGGATTTCATGAAAATAGTTTCCAAACAGTAGAGGGCCCAGCACAGAACCTTGTGATGCTCCATTGGTATCTGGTCTACTGGTGGTGGAGTCCCAAACTTTGACAGTGTGTGTTCTCTTGGTATGCCAGTTGGCTATCCATCTAGTAATATATGGGTTAATCCCCAGATGGGAAATTTTCTCTATGATACTTGAATGGGGGATTGTGTCAAAGGCACTGGCTGAATCAACATAGGTAGCATGTCTTGTTTTTTCTCCATGTGGGTACTTGGGGACATTATCAAAAAAGTCCAGTAGGTTTAGTAAACAAGATCTACCCTTGACAAAGCCAAACTGGGTCAGGTAAAGGTAAAGAGTGTTAAAGGTCACCTATGTCCCTATGGATAAGGTCAATGATAGTGCTTTCCATAGCCTTGCAGATAAGGCTGATTAAGCTTATGGGTTCATAGTTCCCAGGGTCAGCTGATGGATGTGTAGATATGTTCATCTGTGAAGATAGTTCTATTTCTGCATGTTGCCTGATTGATGTTCATTGCATATCACACATTTGATATTAATCTATGTAGTGTAGTTGATATATATTTGTGAGCAAGTACTGAAACGGGGGAGGCAACACATGGCTGCATTGTAAATATGCAACATATTGTTAGATAGGACCTTCATTTTGTTATGTTTCCAGATATAGTTTCATGGCATAAAGAGTAAATGGACAGTAAACATCATTATTACATGCTAATATTTACTTTGTAGAGTGCAGCGGTGAATAGTGGGTTTGCATGATGGTTGGCAAAGTGTTTGTGCATGCGAGATAAACATTTCCATTACCTTCCTTATTTGTGCATAGTTAAGCCATGTGCTAACATGAGCTACTTTGCTAAAAGTCTGAGTTAGTACTGAGTGTATGAAAAACACCTGCTGTTTAACTGAGTCTGTGGCAGCAGGTCTAAATGCATTAACACATTTATTTTTGAGCCCAGATAATGGGTTTTAATTCAGGTGTATATAATACTTTTAAATAAAAAGTGATAATGCAATGACATCGATTCTTTATAGTACATGTGTTGCTGTGTGTTGTTATAGCACAACAATGTTAGGCAGCATTCCATGGAGATAACTATAGCATTGTAGGGCTGTTCACTGTCGCATGGCATTGGTGTGCAATGCCAATTTCCATGCAAATAAGGAAGCCAGAAAGTGAAGGCATCCATTGCTTTTATTGGTACTTATGTGTGTTGTGGGTGATTCTATTTTTTGACCAGATTATAGTTGTTAAAAATGGGGTAGATAGGAAAGTGGTGAAATGGGGAACAAGCAGAGAGAAAAACAAAGGGAAAGTAATGCAGGAATGTGCAGGAGGTATATAGGTAAGAACCATAGCTATTGATTTCTTCAATAGTAAAAAATGATAATATGTGCAGAATATTAGCTGAATTTGGACTGTCACCTCCAGAGAGAAGAGTGACAACAATGTAATCATGTTGTATAACCAACTGGACCAAATCAAGTGTGTCAAGAAGACACGTGGGAAATGGAGAGTTATGTAAGGGATTATATTTTTTGTGGGATAGGTGCCCATTTTATTTTTTTAATTTAGTAAGAGAGGACTTCTGGGTGAGAGATGTAGGTATTTCTGAGTCAGACAAGTTGGGTTGGAGGAAGCAAATGCAAACAACACAAACAAGACAAAAATGCAGGGACAAGGAGGGACACAAAAGTTTGGGGGACATCATAATTGGTGTGAGGGAGAGGACAACACAGGCTCAAGCCCATCAAACATGGAGACCGTGAGAATTGAGTCCTCACCCACTGGACTGTTATTACTTCCCCCTTACTCAGCTGGCAGCTGGAGTGCATGTCTTCTCCTCCTATGTACCATGATGGAGAACAGCCTCTTCATCTGGCATAGGAGAACACCAATGGTGTGGTGCACAACCCTAAGCACCAACTCTGGCATCTCCCAATGGGTGATGAAATCCCCACCTCCACCACTGCTCCTAGAGGGTACCACAACACCAGCTGCCATGAAATTACTATCTGAAGACACAGGCAGTGCAGAGGCAGCAGGGGCAGTGCTGCCAAGTTGGGTCCCAGACGTGATGAGCATCAGTGCTGGAAGCGATGCAGTGGGAGCAGGCTGATCCACTGGAGTTGGCCTACCTCACTGTGCTGTGTAGCATTTAGTGATATTGTACACATGGATGACAATGTGAGATTTTGATGACACATAATAGAAAATAAAAAAGAGAGAGATAAGGGTTTGGGTGAGAGGAAAAAAACTGATAAAATTAGTGCCATCGTATGTGACATACAATGCAATAATACAATTATACAACTATATTACATTTAAGTATACATCCTAAAAATACACACTCTTAACTACAGATTGCTGAAAGTAAACCTTGAAATGTGAATATGTTGCCCATATGTGTGTTCCACTTATACAGATTACAGTTAACAGCAGGGCATCTATGCCACTTGTATAGAGTTTAATTTAATATAAATATTATTAAAGAAATGCAGTAATATATAGTTATGACTCATGGTATTTGAGCCCACAGCCTCTGAGTACAGTCTTGTATTTGACTCCTAAAGTTGGTTTGTGCTACAGGCTAATGCAAGCATACTTGCTTTCACAGTTAGGGTATGCATGCTCAATTTGCTACAAGTGCCTAAACCCCCCAAAATGTATCTTTAACTTTCAAAGCTACAATAATGCTTCTCTTGTACTGCATACATACCACTTGCTTCCCTCAGTCTCTCCATTTGAGGAGCATGACCCCGTCTGTTGAAATTATGTTCTGCATTAGCTAGGGAGAGAATGAAAAGCAACAGAAGAGCATTATGCATACCAGTCTTGCCTATATTTAGCTTTCAAAGTATTGCAAACCTCTCTTATTATTATACTTACATACCTGTGGGATGTCTTCAGTTTTAAATTCAGTCAACCAATGGCTGAGGGTATCACTTTTTCACCTATGTAGATCACTACAATTATACCTACACTGTTCTCCAGTGTGTGGAATGCCAATAGTGTTGAATATAGCCTAAGCCAAAGTATTTCATGCCTCAGACTTGTACTAGGAGCCCAAATACTCCTCCTGCAGAAGCCTTTGGCTGTCGCACTTTACCAGGAGTACAATAAATATCCTGGACTCATGGATATCCCACCACTATGCCCTAAACTGGGCAGCTTCCCCACTGACATGTATAACAACCAAACTAGATCAATGGCAATTAATTCTTTCCCATGATTCCAGTTGTCACATTTACTGGCAGTGTACAAGCCAGATTAACAATGCCAACTGATTTTGCATGATGGTAAGTGGTGAGAAGCAGTGCTAAGCAGGGATGAAATAAATATTTGAAATAGGAAGGTTAATCTGACACTTGACCTCATGTTGAGGGGTGTCTGCTGATGTAGCTTGGAAATATATATGGAAAATTGGAAACTGTTAGGTGAGCTAAGCTTGCAGACATGCACTGTGAGCATAAATATCATGACCTGACACATTTGTGTCATTCCAATGAACCTGTGATTCCAATGAACATTCAGAACACAGTAAGAGTGACTTATCCCTCTTTGCCACACAAACAGCCTTGCAGCAGGGAATTGAAATTATTCCATATACAACCAACTGCAACATCATCCACAGTACTAAGAAACAATATAACACTTATTTATACATGTATTAATTTCTGATGTAGTGTACTGATAGATCACACAACCATGTATGACTATTGCTTGCATAATGCAGCTCTGTCTTACCTCTCTGTGCTTGTTTCTCATTATTGTCTTATCTGACCAGTAATCTGAGACATGTAGTCTGTAAGTCATTCTATATCATTTTCCTTACAATGTGTGAGGATATTATATGACAATAATATACAGTTGTCAACAAATGAAGGGGAGGCTGGATGTTACTGAACAGAACCTGTAAATTGTGTGCTGCTTACTTACATTTCCAGTCTTGATAAAATTAATTCTGTACACTTTGTAAGTCTAACCTGACACACCCTCTGGAGGTAGGGCAGTCTGCATTGCTGTTGTGTTTTCATTCTTCTTACCAGTAATCCTTCACAGTTGCAATCCAGTAGCAACAAACACTGAGGGAGTGACTGCACTAAGTTTACATATATACAGCCAAGCATTTGAGATTCAGCAATTCTAATGAGTTCACACCTCATTTGCATCTTCACCTTGCTAACACTCCTGAATCTACACCCTAAAATGGCAACCATGTAGCCAGAGAACCTGAAGATGAGGAGACTTGTTTATGTGGAGAACAATATTACTTTTTGGCTATATCTGCACAGAAGACTACTGAAATGGAAAAGGTATGCTTGCATTTTTCAGCTATCTACTGCTGATACTGAAATGTCATTAAGAAAAATCTGTTTCGTATCGAATATCTAATATATATATATATATATATATATATATATATATATATATATATATATATATATATATATATATATATATATATATATATATATATAAATATATATATATATATATATATATATATATATATATACATATATATATATATATATATATATATATATTTATATATATATATATATATATATATGAATAAGCGAATGCTACTGCTATCTATATGCATTATTTACAAGTGTAATGGTGGCATGGGCATGTTTGTCAGGGAATTTCACATATATACATGATTAGAAATAACTTAAAATGGAATGTTCTGTGTTAAATCTGTACTCATGTTTCAGGTACAATTTATTTGATAGCACTTTTGCATTTCATTGATGTTTTGTTAGCAAAATGTGTCATTTGCCTGTTCTTTTTTTGGGGGGGGAGTGCAAAGCAACATTTCTGTTATAGGACAAACGAGGATATGTTGCTATTGTTATGCTCCTTTTTTTGCATCCAGCTTGTTGTTTGCATTTCAAATCTCTAGACTGTTTTATGTATCTACAGAGGAGTAATACTGAGATGCTACCTTTTCTGTTTTATCTGGGAGCAGGTATTTTGTAGTTATGTGATATTTATTTGTATTATTATTTTGTTGTCTTTTAGGACACTTAGGACTATGGCACCCAGGCATCTCAATCCCCCAAACCATCTTTCAGTGACGCTGAGAATCACGTCATTGTGGAAACTTTTAGGTGACATGGTGCCTTTCTGCTTAAGAGGGGACATGGAGATATGTAAGACAGAATGCAAATTTGGCAGCAGATAGCTTCAGATGTGAATGCAATATGCTGCCACAGCAGTACATATGATCAGTTGTGCCATAGGACCACCGACATGATCTCATCTGCACAGAAGAGATCAGCTGCAATTGTCAGTGATTGGATGGGTACTGGGGAGGGCTGCTATAGATTCTCCACTACCAGCAAATAAAAAGTTCCTGTCCACTGTCAGGAATCCAGACAGCTCCCAGGAAAGTGCAGAACAGCATGTCCTTGACATTGGTGCTACTGTTTCAGGGAAAGCAAGTATGTCCCAGGAAGAGTTTCCAGGTAGTCTTATGTATCTCAGTTATTAAATACTCTTGTATAGTAAAATATTTACATCAATATGTTAGCTCTGTTTAACAAGAAATTGGTTGGGTGGGACTGTAGTTTGCTACAGTTAACAACACATTCTGATTGATTACAGATGGACTTAGGTTGGACTTGCCATCCAAGTTCTTCATAAGAGTATAGTTAATGGACGTATAAAGGAAAAAGGTTTTGCCCTCTGTGCCACTGTTAATTGTGATGATGTTGCCCTTACATTTTGCTTAACTTATTCCAGGACATCTAGCACAGGGAAACTACAGTCATCTGCACATGGTAAGCCAAACATTTTTATGTCAGTACTGATGAGCAGTTCAAAGAAATATTTAGTTTGTGATGTTGGTGTCAGGACTGTTGTATGTATCACTGTACTGTCTGTAATAGTGGCACCACTGTTAGTTTGGTAGCATTTATTGGACTATAGTAGTGTAGATATTCATTTTTTTCCTGTGTTTGTTGCTTATATAACAGGTGATCCTGACAGTGGAAGTGTGGAAATTCTAATACCTGATGCCAAACTATCAGCAGACTCTGATGATGATAGTGGCCAAATAGAGGCACAGTCAGGGGGTGAAGAGGTTGAATCTGACACTGAGGTTGACATACAGCCATCCCCTGTAATTCCATTGGACAAAGCCAGTAGGTCTACGCCTAGTGAGCCCTCAGATATTGTGCAGGTGAAGGTTGAGGCAGTCAATCAGAGAAGTGTGCTTGCTGTTGCTCCAGTGCCTGTTTATTCTGGCTATAGCCAAAGTGTGGGCAAGGTGCCATGCAGGAGAATTGTTAGGTGTGCTCTGAGTAGGCCTGCTGTCCATCCTCCACCTGATCCAAGCAGGTGTCTCTTCCTGTGCCACTTGACCTATGCTTATGGCTGACATGGAGGCACAGTCATGTTTTCATAGGTCCTCAAGAAAAATTCTTAGGGTTGTAGGTGTGGCACAGGCTGACATGCATGACTGCCTCCATCATGCTGCTGATTCAATGGACTGGATGAATGACACATTGGAATGGGCATTGTCTGTAATGGAACATCTCTTGGGAGGGGAACAGCATCTTCATGGGCCAACGCAGGCACATCATCTGCTGTCAACTAAAGTGGCTATGCCTGAATATGCTCCCATAGTGGCAGTATTTACACTGCTCTGTCAGTAGTTGAGATGCCCACACCTAGACATTGCAGGTCATGGGATAGTGGTCCTGGGCATCCTTGTAAAGGGATCTCATCCAGCAGACATCAGTCACATTCAGGTAGTAGCAGTGCATCTGACCATGGCATAGACATGCCAGTGCAACTCCTGGCAGAGCCAGTTCTCCTGGTTGGGTATGATAATGATGAACTGACACCTCTACCATGCATGGCTCAGACCTGTCCATCATACTAAGATATAGAGGGAGCACAGAGCTTGGCTGTGTTCATGCAGACACTCACACACCAATTTCACCTGTATGACCCATACAGACACACACCCAACACTTACATGAGTCCGACACACACACACACAAAGTTACATGATTCAGCTGTGAAGCTTAAAGAACATTTTGTCTCACTGGCCATTTGTTACTTTATCCAAATGTATGCCTGCTTCTCTTTCTTACTTATACACACTCACTGACCTTTTGTGTCAGCCTAGGCTTCCTGACCCCCCCCCCCCCACACACACACACACACAACCACACTGTGCAAATGATGATGACTGTGCCATATCCCTGTTTTCTATCTATTGGATTCATGGATACATAACAGTTGTGTCTAATACTCATTGTGCATACCTGACTTACTGCTTAGTACATCTGCATTTGTGATGCTGAACTGGTAATTGTACCTTTGACATATATTGGTCTTAGAAAGTTAGACAGTAGATAGCATCAAATATTTTATGCATCAGTAATGTTAATGATGTTGTGAGGGTTGTGAAGTCTGAAACAGAAATGTCTCTCATTACTTTCTAACTTCTCTCTTTAATGATTTTTCCAGTACAAAAGTATGGTTCTAAACTGAGGACATTTGTTTAGCATCAGTACTTTTGAGAGGTATGACTGTGGGAATCTTTGATACCTGAGGCCTACTACTTGATAGTGGACACATGTAAGTCACTTAAGTCTCTGATGTCACATGTTAAAGTTATTTCTATACAAATCAACCACATTTAACTTGCTTACACTACCAAGTAACAATGTGCAAGGATATGCCATTCATTTGTTTTACAACACAATACACTTCAGGTTCAACCCTTACCTTGTAAATCTAGCAGTTGCAATAGTTTTAGTTCAGGGCTGACTCTGTCTCATGATAACAGTACCCAGCCCTTACACAGGAAGGTAAAGATTGTGAGCATTTCCTAGCATCAATTTTACTTTATGTATGTGCATAGGAGGAAGGCTTTAGTCCCTTAGGTGGTGAGCAAGTGTGCTATGCACTGTCTCTTATCCAGTGCAAGGGCATACTGAGCACACATATGTCTGCCTACACCTACAGCAGCTGCTGGTTCTCCCTCTGACAACACATGCATGTGGCTGTGGTGACCTTGCCATTGGTGGTGTTATGTGTGCCCCTTCCCCTTGTTGATCCTGCTGAAGCTGTTTTCTCAGGATTATGTTGTGTAACATGGCACATATAGTGAATATTCAGTACATGTATGTGGATTGTACTAGAGGGCTCCACCAGATGTATCAAGGTATCAGAACCATGACTTCAGCAAGCCAAACACATGCTTTATGATATTTCTGGATTGAGTGTGCGCCTCATTATGGTGTTCTTAAGCAGGTGTGTGCACGTTTCTGATGTGTGTCAGCCACAGCTCCAGTGCATAACCTGCATCCCCCACTAAATGACCCTGTGCAATATCTCCCCTAGTACATCTGATACATTTGGGAGTTGTGCCAGATATGGGAGTTATAACTGCCTGGCTTGCCAGCACACATGTTCATAGGTTCATAGGTTCATAGGTTTATACTAGGCTATCTTCCCTAAGGCATTTATAAGCCTAGCCCATTTTTTGTGCTTTACCCACCCCTCTGTCCAGCAGTGACACAGAGATGATTCCCGGGTAAAACTCCTCTCTCCCATCCACAGGTCTAGAGATCTCTCTTGAACAGTCAGCCAATGCCAAGATGATTCCTTTGGCATTACACACAACTTGGCAGTTAATAGAGTGGAAGCCCTTTCTATTTATGTAGATCCTTCCCTATTCCGCATGTGGTGTCTTAGGTTCTACATGTGTGCAGTCTATGACACCCAGTACTTCAGGGTAGGGTGTAACAGGGTAAAACTCCTGCATATTTCTGGTACTGTCCTCAGGAGTACAGGGAAAACATATGTGGTCACTGGCAATTTGGAGCATAGGAAAGAAGAAGAAAAAGGAATAATCCAGGATGCTGATACCTGTGGCACCTCCAGCATGTCCCTGTTACTCTCTGAAAGTTACCTGTAGTTAAAATTCTAAGTGCTGCACATAATATTTGTCTCCACTGGTATGTGTTCCCCTTGGTTTGCCCTAGCTCTGAGTTGAGGAAAACAGATGTGCAGAGTTTTTGTAGTGTGTCTTTATCCACCCGGTATTGCTCTACAATTTTCATGTTATGTAGGTTGTCATAAGTTAAATGAGATCAGAAAACTCTTCTCCTTCTTGGCTGTGATCTATTAGCAGCAGCACCATATACTTCATCCTGTTGCACATGCACATGAATTAAATGAAAAGCAGCCCCTAACGGCATTTCTGTGTAGACTCCTTTCCATGGCTGTATTCCAGTAGGCTTTGGAATTCCCTGGGAAAAGCAGGACTGAGTCTACTTGGTTGCTTATGTTTATAGCTTAAATCCAACACTGTAATGGTAGGATGTCCAAGGACAACAGGACCATTTCTTTAGCGTAGCTTATAAACATTTAATAACTGCTTTCATCAGAAATTACTTCTGCAGAAAAAATCTACATACAAAAATCTGCAACTTTCATATAGGTTAAAATATTGACAAACAATTAATTTAAAATTCCAATAAAACAGTCAAACACTTAATCAAAAACAATTTTTGAAATTATTAGCCCTTTATGTGATGGTAAGTTTTCTGTCACTAAGAAAACATTTAATATTTATTGTTTCATTTAAACCAGGAGGCTTTTCGGCAGCCAAATTAATCTGACATCTAGCTTGAAATTTTTCTGCTGCATGTTTGTAGTTACCTCCCCGCTGATCCAACAATATTTTTATTTTTTGTTTAACATTTGTTTACCGGGAAAGTCCAACTTGGAACAAAGCCATTTTTCAGTGGAGGCCCAGGGAGAAATGCTCCAGATGATCCTACAAAATACTGATCCTAAAACAACAAAATGAATTTTTTTCTATTTCTCACACTGAGATGAGTGTCTATATAGAACATTATTATAGAACATTATTGCTGTCTTTAGTCTTTATAGCATATACATGTTCTTTAATCCTTTTACCCAAGCTTCTAGTGGTCATACCGACATAGAAGTCTGGACATCCTGAACACAAAGCTATACAGACCACTCATTTGATATTGCATGTATACCTCTCCTTCACCGTTATAGTATAGGACATGTGTTGTGATGCCTGGTGCCAGAGTCATGGGCTCAAGCTAAATGCCAAAAAATGTATAGTTGTCCCCTTTGAGGAAAAACCACATACCTGTGAACTATCACATAGGTGGCAATACACTAAACACCAAAAGAGTGATAAGACACCTAGGGACACAGGTGGACAGTGGTCTCACCTTTGATAACCACATAGCCACAACAGTTAGAAAATCCTTCTACGTGGCACACCTCATCACTAAAGGCTTTTCATCCAGAAAAAAGGAGGCCATTGTCCCTCTGTACTCATCCCTCATTTGACCCATTATAGAATACAATGCCCTGTTTGGTATGTACCTCACAAGACATCTACAACAACTAGAAAGGCCACAGAAATACCTCACAAAAAGAATCACAGGCCTAAAGCAGATGCCTTATGCTGACCATCTAAAGAAACTCCAGCTATACTCTGTCACATATCTCCTACTCAGAGGTGATCTCTGCCTAACTTACAAGGCCATATCAAACCCATAGTTGTTGGACATGCTACACTTAAAGAAATCCCAATCCCTCCGAGCCACGCGCTCCAGGGTTCTTAACCTTGTCATCATGATGAATAGAACATGCTGGAGGGATAGGTTCCTTACCCAGAGACTCCCCATACTCTGAAATAGGCTGCCCATACATGTCAGGTAGAGCACCTCAATGGCCCTCTTCAAGAGGAACTTTGACGATTGGATGGGAGATAGGAGATTCACCCCTTGGATCACATCAGTAACCCTGCTAGGCTGGGATCCAGAAAAGTAAATATTTGCGGAAAGCAATAGCAGAGAATCGTTATGGCTAGGCTTGTATAGACCCTAGGGATGAGAGCCTAGTGCCTACCTATGAACCTATGAACCTATATGTAGGGACCTTCATGAATATATCTACATACACTACATCCAGTGCATTTATAAGTCCTCACTGTTTTATGGGTCAGAAGTGGACGAATCTTAGCATATTCATTCTCCTGACACTGTTTAATGCAATAGTTTTTCTTATATAAAAAGGCAGGGTTCTTCCTTACTGCTTTCACTACATCATTATTACCAGTGATGATTTCCAGTTATTCTGAATGATGTTCCTAACACTGAAACTGTCAAACATATCTAGGCAAAATCTACGAGTTAAATCTTGTTCAACTGAAAGGCCTCCTAGTGCACTACCTTCTTTCTTTGGAAACGCGTATAAAAGAATGGGTCCAAATGGGTCTCTCTTTTAAAATGTTTCTCATTCATAGTACTAAGTAAAAACTCCCTTTCATATCTTCTTTCAATGGACATGGAAGTGATAACATCAAATTCTTTTTCTAAGTCCATGTCATTGCAATTCATTTTAGAGGCCCAAATATACTGGCCCCTAGGAACATTTTTCTTAATGAATGTGGGGTGATTACTATTAAAATAAAGATAATTGTTAGTAAAGGTACTTTTACGATGAATGTGACTATTAAATTTCCTAATAGAATTGTCCCACTAGAGCTCTACATCCAAGAAACATACAGCTTGCCCTATATTTCCTATAACAAATTTAAAAAAAACTGATGCTAGTATTTAAATTATCAAGAAACAACTATGGACCATCCACAGTATCTTATAAAATAAAAAGAAATGGTCATCAACAAACCTGCTGTAAAATAAAATAATGGAATATTCTACTAGTGTAGGTAGAATTTCCAACTCCCACCACCCAAGAACTAAATTAGCAAAGGCTGGGGCAACAGTACACCCTATAGCTACTCTTTTTCTGCCTGTAAATTTTAGAACTAAATAAAAAGTAATATTTCTAACAGATCACAACACAAATTCACAATATGGTTCTCAACATTAATATATTTATTTAAAAAACTTCTGATAATTTCTACTCCCTCAGTTTGAGGAATAGACATAAAAATGGAGACAATGTCAACTGTACAAAAATAATGGTTGTGACAAAAATATTCATGTGTCAGAAAACGTCCTGATATTATCCAGAAAGTTTCAAGAGTCCTGGATGCTTCTGAACCAAGGGATTCAATAACAGAATCTAAATATAAAGAAATGCCCTCATATTATAATCTTATGAATCATAAGGATTCCAAAAAGCATCCCTAACCTGGGATATTCGACAACTAAAAGAAAAACAAAAAACATACAGTTCTGTATTGATGTCACCATTCAAAGAAATTCATACAAACCATTTTGTACATAGGAATAACTTTGTTGAGGTACCTGATGTCTCTTCTGTGGATAATAGTTTCTGTTGTATTCTCCCTCCTTGGTGTAATACTGTGCCAGTCTCTCTGAGCGTCTGAGGGTGGGAAAATCCTCCTCTTCATGGTGTAAAATTCCCCCATCCTCATTGTGCCACCCGTGCCATTTCCTGTATTGGTGGGAGAATTAATAAGGCTATGCCCTTGTTGAGACGCACCCTTCTCCTGATTATAATTGAAAAACAGAATATATGAACATCTTTATGAAATGAGGAGTTGTAAAAATACAAATGCACTGTACAAACACAGTGCAATATGTGATGGATTTGACAAATTTGTGTATGGTATACTAGATATGGTTAAAATTGATACCAGAGGAGGGGACTGGAAAAAATCTATTGAAGAAGAAAGAAAGCCAGTGGCAGTTTAGACTGGCTTCCATGTACCCCCCCGGGCTTAATGAAACAGTCTCCTTGGCACCTTTCTTAATAGAAAGATCAAACAATTTATAAAGTATTTAAATTAATATAATCTACATTCCAAACAACTTTAATATTTCAAGATGTATTTTATTTTATTTTAGTTCAACACCTATGGTACTATTCATTTATAAATTTATACAAAAAGAAATTTTAAAATATTTTGCACTATTTTTAGATATATTTATATAAATGTGTATATTTTCTTTGTAATTTGTGTATATATATTTATATATATATATATATATATATTTATATATATATATATATATATTTTTTATAAAACATATTTTAAATCTTTTTTCCAGTTCTGTACATAACATGTATTTATATAATTGATCATGCACGGGACCCATCAAGCCATTGTTTTTAACATTCATATTGTTTATATTGAGTTGGTAATTTCAGGTTAGGTTTTTATGTCACTTATTTCTTTAAATATTAAATTGTTCTTGTGATGTCACCTAATTTACCATACTATATATAGTAATGTTTTAACAAGATGTATTGTTTCTGATTAAGTCTCTAATTCAGAGATGAAAGCGCTAAAACATTTTGGTAATTAAAGATGGAGTGTATTTATACAGTTTATTGGCATCCTGGATTCCTGGTTCATCTTGGTTATGTTTTATGGTTTTATTCAATATTCTTCATTTTTTACTACTAACATCATTCTGAATAACTGAAAATGGCTGGGTAGATCTACCAAATTCCTCTCAATACTTAAGTCTGGTCTGCAGGTCTGAACCAAAAATTACACTGGTATAAACCACACACTGAGCTTCCCTCTCTCCATTTGTAGAGACATGCATGGTATTAAACAGATACTGCACAACAACTGGAACATTATCAACAGTAATAAGGAGCTCTCTAATATGTTGATTCCGAGGGCACTTTTTGTTATTAAAAAAAAAAAAAACATTACTCTCTGCATCGTTTTTGAAGGGAGAGACCCTCCATTTTTTGCACGATTGAACTCTTTACAATTTTCCCAGCCAACAGGTTGCTTTCCCTGCAGTGTGCGTGGCTTGTCTTTACATTCTCTAAGGTGATCCATACATATTCAAGCTTTTGTGAGATATAAAAACAGGTTTAATTTTAACAGTACTTCAGTGGTTTATGTTGGCATTTGTGACACTTGTTCATCCTTTTAAGTTGTCAAAACTATAAGGAGAGTGGCTGAATGGATTAAAGAACATAATGCAGATATTAGATACTGACATTTGTATAATGCACTGGGAAAACATACCCCCAGATTCTCAAAAGCCTGCAGGTAGTGCAAGATGAGTGCAGAGGTCCACGCAGGCAATATGTCTGCCGTGCGACCAGGAACAGCCAGCAGGGGCATGCACGAGAGCTCCAGCACTAATCTTGCACCCACTAAGCCCTGGTATGCAAATCACCTCATTTTCTGGAGAAATCCATGCAAATGAGGTGATATTGCAATCCAGGGAGCTTGCAATAGTTCGTGCAAGACAAGTGCAATCTGCAGAAATGTACTCGGTTAGTAACCGAGTACATTTCTGCAAATTCCAAAACGGAGCTATGACAGCTCCAAATAAATGCTGCATGTTATTGAGGAATCATATCAATGGCCAAATAGAAGGCTATTGGCATTGTAAACTGTTTAAAAAAAAATAAAGCAACATTTTTTTTGCCGATCTCAGCTGTTTAAGCATAAGGCAATGGCGCACAAATGAGATCGGGGGATAATAAATAAATTGAAAATGAGCATTCTAACAAAAGTCAGTATTCTGACATGAAAAGTCAATGGCAGGCAAAAGACAACTTGGCCAGTGAGTAGTGGTTGCTAAGGAGGGAGGTTCAGTGTGGGGCATGTAACTATGCAATCCTATGAAAACAAGGGAAAAGTTAGGGAATCACAGATATTTCCAGGGTGTGAGGTAGGTCCCAAGAGGGTAAGAGTATAAATAGCAGGGTGCAAGACTAGGATATAGGTGACATCATGGGGGGGTGTCAGGCATACTATAAGCGGATTGGATACCTGTGGCTCGGGACTGCTCCTAGCTTAGCACAGCTAAGCTAGAGGTGTGTCCAAACTGCCTAGCACTCTTTACAAAGTGTAAGCGGGTGTGCATGCCACACATTGGGTCTTACAGGAAAAAAAAGGAAGTTAAACCAAGAAATAGCAGTTCTGTGCACATTTGAGCACTCCATCTGCGCGGCGCACACACAGGCTTAAACAAGGAGGCAATGGGAAGGGAAAACAGCAGTAGGAAGGTAATCAAGGAGCACTAGCTTAGCTGACAGGTGAAATGTAATCGAAACAGCCAATTACACCGGCAGTAGCCCAGCCAGCCCAGCACACCACTATAAACTATGAAAACACCTGTCCCCCGAGTTTTTCCCAAACCTCTGCACCACCGGTGTATACAGACAGGGAAATTTTACAAAACGAAAGCAAAAGAAAAATGTTAGGGGCTGCATTTGCTATCATACACCAGCATGTGCAAGATGCTGAGGGTGGTGAGGATGGGAATGCTGCAGAGCAACCCACAGTGAGGAGATGGAGAAGAGTGTACAGACCCAGGGTAACCTACAAAGGGCAACATGAGCTGGAGATAGTGGAGCACTATAGGGTGGACAGGGACCTCCTACAGCAAATCGTTGAGCTGTGCCAGCCATGCCTCACTCACAGAACTAACTGAGGGGAACCCATCCCAGTGGATACCAAGGTATGTGTAGGCCAAAGAATACTAGCTGCAGGTACCTTCCATGACAACTGGGGATATGATGGGAATTTCACAGGCATCAACATCAAGAGTACTCCACCAGTTCCTGGATGCCATTTCGGCACATGTTGGTGAGCATGTATTTTCCCCCATCACCAGTGAGGCATTGGCCAGCAATATGCATCTATTCCACCAAATAGAATACCCTGAGTTAGTGGGTGTAATAGACCACAGATGAAGAATCCACTTAAAACACCAGTTTATTGAGGTACAATAAACTGGTGTTTTAAGTGGATTCTTCGTCTGTGGTCTTCAGTTTTATCTTTCATTTTAGTTTGTGCAGTAGTGGGTGCAATAGACTGCATGCACATATGCATTAAACCAACACCAGGTGAGTGGGGTGGGGTCTACATAAACCGCAAGGGCTTCCCCTCCATCAACAGCCAGGCCATGTGCGATGCTCAGGTCATAATAATGAATGCGTGTGCTGGCTGCCCTGGAAGCTACCACAATTTCCACATCTGGCATCTGACGCAGCTGTACCAGACATTTGCCAATGAGGACATCCCACACGGTCACCTAGTGGGGGATGCTGGATATGCACTGGAGCTATGGCTGATGACACCCATCAGAAATGCACACACATCTGAACAAGAACTCCATAATGAGGCACATGCACAAACATGAATCATAATAGAGAGTGTGTTTGGGATGCTCAAGTCATGGTTCAAATGCCTGGAAACATCTGGTGGAGCCTTGCAGTACTCACCAACTACATGTACCCAAATTATTCTTGTACGTGCCATGCTACACAATATGATCTTGTGGAAACAGCTGCAGCAGGAACAGCCCCCCACCAGTGCCAAGGCCTGCACAGGCAAAGAGTGACTTGGAGGAGGAACAATCTGAGCCTGCCCCAGTAGGCAGAAGGAGACGTGCCCAGTATGTCCTGGCCTTGGCAAAAAGGCAGTGCATAGCACATGCACTGACACAGTAGAAACCCAGGAAATGACTCCTCTCTCTGACTTGCACATACAGTAAAAGGGATGCCAAACATGACACTACCTGTGCACAACCATGTATGAGGAGTGTACTATGTACATCCGACATAGGCAGCCCTGCAGCACCACCCTCAATACTGGGAGACCCACAAGGTAAGTGACTCACACATGCCAGCTGGGGGGGCACATACCCAACAACAGTCACAGCCAGCAGGATAGGTGTAGACAAACACAAACAAATGCTGTACTATGACCTCTAAATGAGCCCAGTGGGTAACCACTCCCCCATGCCTAGACAGACAGACTACAGCAGGCCAGGTGGTTGTATGTAAGTTGTGAAGTCTAAGAAGTTAGAAACTGATATGTAGGTAGTGAAAGCTAAGATATGTAGTACTCTGGTATGGCTCTAGCCAGCATGATAGGTAAGTCTACAGACTGAAATGGTGTACCCCAACATACCAGTGCAGTCCTAACAAATGAGTAAACATGTTAGGTGTGCCCCACCATCCTACTTACACTTATAGTAACAGTCAGGTGTGCCCCCCCACCCCTGTGTAGAAATGTAGAAACAGTCAGGTGCACCCCCCGCTATGCATAAATGTAGCTACACTCAATGTCAAATGACCAATGTATATCCTGCAGACACAGCATGCCACCTGTCGGTGTACAACACAAAGGTCAACACCGCAGTACAAACTAACTGGACTTGATCCACACATGCAATATAGATGGCCATACTGGGCATGCTCACACACTTAGATGAATGAAGGCAATGTCAGTCAACAACATACTGAAAGGTCATACTGGGCATGCTAACACACTTAAACACATAAAGGCCATGTCTGCAAACACCAGTGGACCAGACATATCTGGCAGTTGCAGTTTTTATTGCAGACACATGTCAGTATGCACCACTCCTGCCTTGCACACACAGTGGATGGGAATACAGACATATATTTAAGGACAACACACTATAATAAGCCAAAGGTAGATGGCCATAGATTTGTGGAAAGGGTGACAATGACAAGGAGCCATCTGGGCCTGTCCCACCCAGCACACAGCCAAAGGGCCTCAAACACATGAGGTGCAGGTGTCTCTCACTGCAGATACTAGCCACCAGTATCTGTCAGCATGACAGACTATATGGTGCACATGCCAGCTGTGCAACATGACTGTACAAGGAAGTAATCACCTAGTAGCTCTATACACGTACCTGTGGCATATGACCCCATGTGTGCCTGCATGTGGCATGTCAACCCCTACATGAATGGGTTATGACCCATGCACACACCGCCCTCCCATAACAGTATCATGACAAGCCTGCTGAGGTCATCCATTGTGAAATACACCACTGGAAGAGGTGTATCTCAGTAATCCCCATGGTGCGTCCCATGACTGTGTACTGCTGTAGTGATAAACTAGTTAGGTAGTAGTTCTAACCCCAGACTTGACAACTGTGTTTGTGTGCATGTCTCTCTGACTGTGTAGTGAGAAATGCTTTTTAGGCTACTCACACCCCACACAATTCATATACTCACCTTTGGCAAGGCTGCTGATGTCACTCACTTAGCAATACACCTCTGGGGATATCATAGGCCAGCAATCTTCATAGCACTTCCTGTAACTGCGTACTGCTGTAGTGTGAGAAAGTAATTAGGTAGGTGTTCTAATCCCAGACCTTTCAACTGTGTGTGTGTGTGTGTGTGTCTGACTGAGTAGAGAGCAATGCTTTTTAAGCCACTCACACTCCATAAAATTCATATACTCAACTTTGGCAAGGCTGCTGATTTCACTTACTTGGAAATACAACTCTGGGAAAGTAATAGCCTAGTAATCCCTGTAGTGAGCCCCGTAACTGCGTACAGCTGTTGTGTGATAAAGTTGTTAGGTAGGTTTTCTAACCCCAGACTTGGCAATGGTGAATGTGTGTGTGTGTCTGACTGAATAAAGAACAATGCTTTTTAGGCTACTCACACTCTGTACAACTCATATACTCCATTTTGGCAAGGCTGCTGATGTCTTTCACCTAGAAATACACCTCTGGGAAAGTCATAACCCAATAATCTCCATAGAGCATCCTGTAACTGTGTACTGCTGTTGCTGTAGTATGATAAAGTGGTTAAGTAGATGTTCCAACCCCAGACTTGGCAAGTGTGTGTGTGTGTGTGTGTGTGTGTGTGTGTGTGTGTGTGTGTGTGTGTGTGTGTGTGTACATGTGTATGAATCTGTGTTTGCATGTGTCTCTGTCTGTTTTACACTCAGTAAAGAACAATGCTTTTTAGGGTACTCACACTCCTTAGAATTCATATACCTAACTTTGGCAAGGCTGCTGATGTCCCCTGCCTAGAAATACACCTCTGGGAAGGTTGTAGCTCCATAATCGCTATAGCGAGTCCTGTACTTTGTACAGCTGTAGTGTGCTCTAGAACCGTGGTAGGATTCCATCTCCACCGATGGCAGTTCTGGATGTTTTGTGTGTGTTCAAATGTCTGTGTATGGAGGAATGCATTACAGGCTAAACACTCACAGTACATTTCAAAAGCCCTACTTTAGCAATCTTGCTGATGTCATTCATTGTGAAATACACTTTTGGAGAAGAATTTATCTAATAATCCCTGTGGTGTGTCCTATAACAGCTCCATGCTGTAGCATAATATAGACCTTGGTCAGGGGTTCTATACCCACACGTCAGTTGTGGAAGTTTTGTGTGTGTCTCACTGTCTGCGTGGGGAGCAATGCATTTTAGGTTAGTCACTCACAGTGCAGTTGAAATGGCCATCTTTGGTAATCCTGCTGATGTCATTCAATGTGAAATACACCTTTGGGGAAGAAGTACTTCAGTAATGTCCGCGGCACGTACTATAACTGCGCATTGTTGTAGTGTAATAAACTAGGTGTGTGTGTGTGTGTGTGTGTGTGTGTGTGTGTGTGTGTGTGTGTGTGTGTGTGTGTTTGTAACTCATATCCTGTATAGAGGTGGTTGTGAGTGTGTGACAGCAGTGGGCAATGTGGAGGGGCTTTTGCTTATTTCTTTTATGGAGGACCTACTATATATCACAATTTCAACCAGACAGGGATAACAGATGTAAATTAGCTGAGAGGCTGGGGTACAAGGCCATACCCATACATGTGACATCAAGGCCAGCCACTTGTTTGGCTGTGGGGAGGGGGTGCCTATTTGTACAAGACGCATAGTGTGTGGGGCCTCTCAACCCCATTAATAGTGCATGTGGGCATATGTGTATTTGTTACTCTACCATTGCAATCTACAAATGTATGGCCATATATACATATATAGATTTATACATTTTCTGATATATATATATATATATATATATATATATATATATATATATATATATATATATATATAAAACTATGTCCGTATACACCTACATAGATATATATCTGTGTACACATATGTAACGTGCTGTGTATATGTAGACATATAAGTGTAGACACAGGCATATGAATGTATATATGTGCATATATATTGATATATATGTATATAGTTTTAGAAATCAATATTTATATATATATATATATATATATATATATATATATATATATATATCTAGATATGTTGCATATGTTTAGATATTAATATAGGTACACACACATACATCTAGATGTTGGTATACATTCTCTGTACTGTTGCATGACTGGAATGGATGATGTGTTTCTGCAAACATCGCATTTCTTTGCATCTGTCATGGCTTAGTGGTAACTCATTTCATCTAGAGTGTGCAGGTTCCTTGGTTTGAGCCTTGCAAGAGCTGTTTATTTTGTTGCTGGGCAGAACACGGTCTGTTGGATACACAGTGAATAAGGCACTTTAAAGCAGTTGTAAGCAGGTTTGCATGGAGCTAAGCAATACCTACACAGGTTAAGCAATTCAACAGCTAACGGAGTATAAGGAATTGTAACCAGACTTTAGCAGTGCTTACCTCTGCGCAACCACACGCACACCCACGTACAACTGCTTTAAAGTGCCTTAATCACTTTGTATATCAGCCCTTGTTCTGCCTAGCAACAAAATAAACAACCTTTGCTAGGCTCAAACCCAGGACCATGCACACCACAGACAAAGTGATTCACCTCAAAGCCATCTCAGATACACATACCCCTGCTGTATTCACAGACATATCATCCAGCCCAGTCATAGTACAGAGAATGTATTTCATCATGTAGATGTATGTGGGTGAAACTATATTCATGTCTAAACAGATGCAACATATTGATATATGTAAATATATATATATATATATATATATATATACACATATATGTAAGCATATGTAAGCAGATATATATATATATATATATATATATATATATATATATATATATATATATATATATATATATATAAATAAATAAATATATAGATATATAAATATATATATATATATATATATATATATATATAGGTATATACGGACATACATCTGTAGATAAAGTGGGAACATAGCAGAAACATATATGTCCACATGCTCCATTAATGGGGTTGAGAGGCCCAAACAACATATGCCATGCACGAATAGGTATTCCCCTCCCACAACCAAACACGTCTGCCCTACAATACACTACCAACTGTTGCAGATCCCATAACCAGGACCTTACACAGTAAGGGCACAAGATGTTAACAGTACTCCATCCCACCTGTATGATGTCAGGCTTGTATCAGTAAAATGTCATGCAGTACAGTCAGGCTCATAATGACTCCCATTTTGCAGTCATCTGTTACCTTTGTTAGCCAGAGTCCCATACCGTTGGCCTGTACTTCAGAGATGTAGATGCCAAACAACAGTGGTTCCAGGACTGAACCCTGAGGTAGTCCACTTGTCACTTGTCTGGGGATGGATTTGGAGTCAGTTACATCTGCAGTTTGGGTTCTGTCAGTAAGCCATGTGGCAAACCAATGAGTGGCATCGGGATGTATGGCCGGATTAGTATTTTAATCTATGTTTCCAGACTGGAGGATGGTGTTGAAGGGCTTGGCGAGGTCCACATAGGCTTTGTGGACTGCCTTACCCTCTTCAATAGCTATGCAGACTGAGTCAAAGCAGTCAGTCATTTCAGGAGACAAGACTGGCCCTCCATGAGCCCAATCTGTATGGGGACCAGTGTTTTAGGGTTGCCAATGTCTGCATTCAAAACATCCCTAATTATGCAGTCCATGGCCGTGCAGATCAGGCTTGTCAGACTGATGTGACGGTAGTTCAAGGGATCACAGGTGGATCCCCCCTTGTGGAGTGGGGTAACTGCAGCTGTGCACCACTCACTGGGCCCCAGGCCTAATGAGATGCTATGATTACACATGACAGGTGAGTTGCCATTCCATTTTGTAGCTCATGTAGTACACAGCCCAGGATGTCATCCGGTCCTATGGATGCTGTGTTCTTAGTTGTGGCTAGTGCATTTCCTGCCTGTGTGGCCATGATTACTGGGCAATGGATCCCTTTATGTATTGACATGGGCCCTTTTGGGGGTGTGAGGGGGTGAATGTGGCACTAAATCAATCTGCCAGAATATTGGCACATTCCATGGGATCAGTCTATGTAATGCCATTCTGCTGCAGCTCAGAGAACTTCTGAGCATTGCCAGTTAGAATTCAGACATAACTGTAGAATGCTGTGTGGTTGTCTGTGGAATCTGTGGCGATTTTAGTTACATAAACAGCTTTGGAGGATTCCATGAGGGATCTCAACATCTTAGTGGGGCAGGTAAGGGAGTCGTTTGCATCCTTGGATTATCCTTTTTCCTTAAACAGTGTATACCGTCTTTTGTATACTCTGTTAATGGCAGGAGACCACCAGACTGGCTTGATTATTTGGGAGGTGAGCGTCATGGTTCTATGTGGGATGTCAGGAATCATGCACAAGTGGCTGTGCTCATACAGTGCCTTAGTGCAGGATTCATCAGTTGAACTGTCAGCTCCTGTCTCCATGTGTGTCACAAACATTGTCACTTCTGCCTTGACTAGCATGGAGTTGGCCTTGGAGAGGTCTTTTATTTTTTACAGACACCTGTATATACATTCCTTTCACATGTTCAGTTTGATTAGCCTATGGTGGGATTACTTTGGTGGAACCACAGCCACATGTACTGTTGTGATGGCTGTCTGGTTAATTACTGTGACTATAGCGTACAGGGTATTGGGTTCATGATCTGCAAAGGCAGATTAATTTTGTTCTTTCCAGAACAGTGGTTAATGCATATAGACTAATTATTACAATTTAGGTTAGTCACACTCAATATAATTCAAATTACCTACTTTGCCAATCCTGCTGATGTCAATCACTGTGAAGTACACCTTTGCAGGAAGAGTACTTCAGCAATCTCTGTGGTGCATGCTGTAACAGCATAATGCTGTAGTGTGATATGGAACTCTGGTAGGGGTTCTATTCTCACACGTGGGAGTTGTGCATGCATTTGTATTTGTTCCTATGCCTGTGTAGACAGCAATGTATGTTTGGCTATTACAATTCATTCGCTCTACTTTGGCAGTCCTGCTGATGTCACTCACTGTGAAATAAACCTTTGAGGAAAGAGTATTCCAGTAATCTCCATACTAAATTATGTAATGGCCTAGTGCTGTAGTGTAATAACTAGTTAGGTAGGAGTTCTAATCAAAGATGTGACAGGTGTGGGTGTTTCTTAATGTGCTGATGTATGTCATTCATGTCTTGTGTGATTGTGAGTGTGTAACAACTGGACCCAATGTTGAGTGTGCTTGTAAACATTCTTATATGGTGCCTGTAGCATAAATCAGAATATCCACCATGCAGGGATAACAAATGTGATATCCGTACATAGTCAGTCACAGGTTCAAAACCTGGGACTGATAGGTCTGTGACCCAAACAGGCTAACCTTTTACTCTCCCAACCCACCCTGACTTATCTTTGCCTCTGTCTGCCTCTCTCACTCCCTCTCTGGTGGATGTGGAGACTTACACCTGCTTTGCTTAGGCAGCAACATGTGTATTGTCAGTGATGCTCATGATCAGCTGATGGCCTCTGCACAGATTACAGCCCTCCTCTAGCTGATTGCATGTGGAGCAGCTGTGGTAAAATTCCCATAGCCAATTGCATGGAAACACACTCCAATATCTAGGAACAGCTTATTGGTGTTGGTCCTTATCATTCACTGTGAGCAGGAACTAGATCTGTTGTTTGGCAAACAGCATCACAGATGGATTGGAGACTTATCTCTGACAACATACGCTGTGGAAACAGAATGTGCCTGTCCTGACAACAGACTATAAGTGCTAGCATACTGCAGTTGGGGTACTATTGGTTTAACAGGGTGTGTGTGAATATGGCTGCTCTACATGTTTTAATATTTGTCATGTCAATGCTATGTTTATGAGGAATCCCCATCTGTAGGGTCATCTGCAGACTGGGCAGTGTGTGGTGCCTTATGTTCCTTGTGTTAACCACAGAGCACCTATCTCTCAACTGCAGAAGGTAGTGTGAGGATTGCAGTCAGTAGATGGTGAAAGCCAGGAGAGTTACTGACATCATATCCCTCATAGGACATATGTTGCATCAAACTCTGTTACAACATAATGTATGAGGTCATCACAGCAACATGTCAATATTGGGCCTGTGTTTGTGCCTCCAGCCCCAACCCTGTCAACCTTTGTACATATGTCATGCAGTAGGGAGTGCATATGTTCTGTACACTATATTCAGAGACAGCATATCTGATAAGCCAGTGAGTTATAGTAGGGGTTATATTTTATGACATAGCCTGGGCATTTTGTGGTTGTGTGTAAAGTACTGATGTATGTGTAAGTCTGGTAATTGTTGAAAGTGTGTGTATAGTGCTTATGTACCTTGGCCTGTGTAGAGCCTGTGATAGATGTCATTGTTCTTGGTCCTGCTCTATCTGATGTTAGATGCTGCCCCACTGTATGTCACCCTATCAGATTACATGTTTGTAGGGGTGAATACACACATGTCCCAAACCACAGACAGCCATCGGACCACACTGTGTAGTGGCCCTGTATATGTAGGGTTGTTGTATGAGTGGCTCATATGAGGATAGTGTACATCAGATAGTCCATATACTGTGATAGTATGCTAGCTTACCATATGTGGCTGTGGCTGTGTTCACATTGGTTGTGGTTATGCACCTTCACACAGGTGTCTGTTACTCTGTGATGTGACATGCCTGTAGAGCCTGCTATATGTACAGGTACATGTGTATTTCCACATAGGAGATGTAGCCCACTGTTGAGTCTGCCTGCCTGTAGCCTGTACTGTGCTTTGTGACATGTCTAACAGCTTACTGTACTTCTCCAGTGAGATGTCATGTCCAGATACTTGCCAAATGTACTACTGCCTGGCCACCATTATAGTCATGTATGTCAGACAAAGTAGTGAGATGCTGTTTAGATGTATGCCAGTAACTAGTGGATAGTATGTGGCCATGGAACCTCTGTACCAGTGGTTATTATGTGTCAGGACAGACAGGGGTGTACGAATGCATAACCTATGGGGGTGAATGTATACCAGTATGTATGTGTTATACTCATCTACATGGCTGGTAACATCCACATTGACAGGTGTGGTCCACATGTCTTCCATGAAGGGGTTCTGTGTATACCCCTGGACTGACCCGAGTGTGTCACACTGTCCACATATAATGGCCATATCTCATCTGTAGTCCACAGGGGTGCACTGTGCTAGCACTGGTACTGTACTATGATGACCGTAGGATGTCTGTAAGTAGCCAATGGTGCAAATGTTAACAGCAGATGTGGCCTCCCACACACACCATTTCTGTGAAGACAATCTCTATTACAGCAGCAATAGTCTACAAATATACTGAGAGGTTGGGACTATTGGGGCTGAGGTAGGGCTCCACTCCATGTGCAGGACATATGGTGAACACATATGTATAAATAAGTATACATATATCCATATAAATATGTACACATATACATATCTTGCTTACTGTATGACAACCGTTTTACACATATGTGCCTGTGTTCCAGCCTCTATCCTCCACCTACATACCAGGCTTTGCACATATGACATGCTGTCAGGGGTTGTTATGTAGTGGGCTGTGTGCATGTCATGCTGTCATTCCTGCCATCACTCCACTGCTGTTGTGTCCCTGACACATACTGGGGGGGGGGGTTGGGGCCATATATGTGTGGGTTTTACCTACACAATACATGTGTGCCCTAATGCACTCCAGAGGCCAGTGTATGTTACAGTGGTATATGGCCCAGTATTAGTGAGTGTAGGGTGGTGCACCATGACTAACCTAGGCTGTTACAATATGTGTGGGTATCTGGGATAGGCTGCCTTAAGGTATCTGGATGTACTTTACCATACAATCCATCTTGGTTAAATGCAGGCCTACTGCCTCCTGCCATATGGAATGTTCTGTTTGTCAGTGTGATTGCGATGGTGTCAGGTATGCCTTGTTATGTAACAGATACATCCCATTGTGTCAACTGGGGTCTGTCCCCCCCTAGGGATTGTGTACAGAGTGTAGATAGAGGCTGCTGACCTATACATCTGCATTATGTACTGGTGATTGTCTGGTATGCTGTGGCTGAGTCTGTCATTACTAATGTATTACTTGGAGGCCTCAGCCTGGACGGCAACATATGTCATCCTTTCCAGACTACTGTCTTAATATAACTGTTTCACAGTTGCATTGCACTGGTCATATGGATGTCAGTGTCTTAACAGCTATATGACATGGCATATACAACTGTCATAGCACACACATAAAGCTTTCACATTCATTTCTGCACACCTGTGTGTGGTGCTATACCCTTTGATATCTCTGTGGGTGTATGTTGAAGGCTATGAATGTCATTCATATGGGTGGCTCATACAGTTTCCAGTTGGTAAGGTGGTGACTGTAGGAATACTGGCTGCTCCATATTGTGTACACGTACTACATATTGTGTACACGTACTACATATGTATATTACATATTAAAAACCTCAGCTTTGGCCGGCTAAGAACTTGGTTATATTCAACTGTACGTATAAGAGAATTTAAGTACCTTTATCTGCACTTTTTTTTAAAAAAAATACAGTATTTAATTTGATTTAAACTGTGTTGAAGGAATATTTAACTGAAGTGGCAGTTATTCTGCTCTTCAGTAACTTGAACTGAAGCTAGTGTTGCTGAATTTTGTTATTTGCCACATTCTTTGATTTCCTGTCCTTGCCTATTTAAATGGTGCATTGTGAAATATTTTCTGCTTAAAAACCTCAGCTTTGGCCGGCTAAGAACTTGGTTATATTCAACTGGACGTATAAGAGAATTTAAGTACCTTTATCGGCACTTTTTTAAAAAAAAATACAGTATTTAATTTGATTTAAACTGTGTTGAAGGAATATTTAACTGAAGTGGCAGTTATTCTGCTCTTCAGTAACTTGAACTGAAGCTAGTGTTGCTGAATTTTGTTATTTGCTGGTAATTAGAGGTGTGGGGGTAGCCACATTCTTTGATTTCCTGTCCTTGCCTATTTAAATGCTGCATTGCGAAATATTTTCTGCTTAAAAACCTCAGCTTTGGCTAAGAACTTGGTTATATACAACTGGACATATAAGAAATTAGTACCTTTATCTGCACTTTTTTAAAAAAATACAGTATTTAATTTGATTTAAACTGTGTTGAAGGAATATTTAACTGAAGTGGCAGTTATTCTGCTCTTCAGTTATTCACACCCACCCTCCCTGTTTTTGTTTTGGTGTTAATCTTAGTGGCCTTGAAACTGCCCGCCCCTCAGTCTGCCTCTGGGCCCATCTCATTTGCTCACTCAACTGAGTGCAGTGAGATCATATTCTGATTTCAGGCACTCCTACTGTGTACAAAGAGAGCATCTGGGAAACAGACAAAAAAAAATTAAGCTTATTTCCTGCCTTTCCTGTTAAGTGGTATAGACTATTTGTAGGCTTCTGAGCCCCCAAGCCCTTCTGTGTTTGAGGGAAGCCTTCTAGCTTGTTTTTTTCTTATAACTAGCCAGTTTTCTAGTTTCAGCACTCAAATCTGTTTCTTTGATCTCAGCACTTGTTCAGATAAAAAAAAAAATTTTCATCTGCTTTTACTGTACTTGTGTTTCTACCTACTTCATTTTACTTTTGCATCATCTTAAAAATACTCAATTGTATTTATTACTGCTTGGTGTAACTCATTCTAAGCCTTTTGGTTTAAACACTTGGGCTTCGGACCAGTTGTTTTGCACTGAGAGGGTTTGTGGTCTGCACTGTTGTGGCAGAACAGGTAGCTTACATCCTTCTAGGTAGGGAACTGCTGATTGAGGGCTCAGTGTCTGTCATTCTAAAAGTGTATTAATTCTGGTTTAAGCACTTGGGCTTTCAGGCCAGTTATTTTACATTAAGAGGGTTCGTGGTCTGCACTCTTGTGGGAGGAGAGGCTGGACTCTGCCCTTCTGAGCTGGGAATTTCTGGTTAAAGGCTTATAGTGCATGCATATCTGGACTGCTTCTTACTGAAGTTGGTGTGCCTTGTGGCATAGACTGGATTCGGGCCTGCTGGATCTAGCTTTGTTTGTGTAACTTGAGCACTAATCCAGACATTCTCTAAAGTATTCAATTGTATTTATTACTGCTTGGTTGTAACTTGATTAAAGTGTAGCTATCATTCTAAGTCTTTTGGATTAAGCACTTGGGCTTCAGACCAGTTGTTTTACATTAGGAAGGTTTGTGGCAAGCACTGTGGTGGCAGGACAGGTAGCTTTCATCCTTCTAAGTTGGGAACTGCTGATTGAAAGCCCAGTGTCTGTTATTTTAAGTGTATTAGTTCTGGTTTAGGCACTTGGGCTTCAGGCCAGTTATTTTACATTAAGAAGGGTCATGGTCTGCACTCTTGTGGGAGAAGAGGCTGGACTCTGCCCTTCTGAGCTGGGAATTTCTGGTTAAAGGTTTATAGTGCCTGAATATTTGAACTGTATCTTACTGAAATTGGTACACCTTGTTTGCTCTAGCATAGACTAGATCCAGGCCTGCTGAATCTAGCTTTGTTTACATGCTTGTTGTTTGTTTGCTTGTTATTTCCCTGGAAGCTAATTCCACCTAATATGCGGCTTCTCAGCACTTCTGTGGATCACTAGTGATATCTGCATTGCTTACTGTACTTATTTCCTTGTTTCACTTGAAAGAAAGTTACTGTTTGTCGTTTTTGCATTTAGTTACTTGTAACACATTGCACTCAAGTTACCTGGCACTTGCTCACTAAAGCAATTATATAAGTCAGCACTAAAAATTAAAAGCACTACACCCTCACTCCCCACTGGCCCTAGTTTTCAATTATTAAGGAATTCCCAATATTATTCTAGCATGTCCAAAGGTCAGTTGTCAATCTCCTCTCCGGTCCAGCTGGTGAATCTGAGAATCTTGAGGCAATGTTATAACTGCCTCATCTACACAGACAACCCTCTCCTCCTCCCACATAACACAAATACTTGTGAGAGCTGCAGCTATTTAGCCAAACTGGAGGCTGAGCTCTCTCAACTCAGGACTAGCAAGACCAGACAGGAGGAGAAGGCAACTACACACACCACAAAACCAGCCTCACATAATGCTACCACACCACTGAATCAAACACATAAACACACAAAGACATACTCGGAGGCTCTGAGTAAAAATTTACCTAAACAGCAGAGGCCACCAAAGCAGACACCCAAACAACTGCTACCTCAAGACACCCCACAAGCAACACATAAACCACAAAAGCAGTGTGCAAAACAGTCACAGCCCTTAAGGCCAAATACAACACCAAACATACTTGTCATAGGTGACTCCATAGTCAGACACACTAATGTCCCACTCACCAGGCTGAACAAGGAGAGGGTCACAGTAAGCTGCCTATCGGGCGCTAGAATCCGCCACATAACACAAGCACTCGGGTCACTCCACGGCAACTACAAATATGACACAGTCATTGTCCATGCTGGTGTGAACGACCTGAGACGTACCTCCCTGGACTACATGAAAAGAGACATAGAGGAGCTCTCTGATTATGTAGCCCAGGCAGGTATGACCCTGACCCTGAGCAGTATCCTTCCTTCACCAAGAATGATGCCACAATATAGAGACAAGATGATCAGCTTTAACAATTGGCTTAATGTCTGGTGTCATCAAAGGGGATCCAGTGTCTGTCTGCCTGGGATGACATGCTTGACAAGCCACGCTGCTTCGAGAGGGACGGCTTGCACCTGTCACCCCTGGGATTCCAGATACTGGCTAAGGCTCTTGCCACCCCCATAGTGCCTTTTTTAGGCAAGGCTCAAATTCTAAACCTACCACCCTAGAAAACAAAAATGGGAAGAAACTGAGGGTAATGCTGCTCAATGCCAAAAGTCTAAATCTCAAGATGCATGCACTCGAGG
>NC_056736.1:233929187-234004187 GCF_019279795.1 Protopterus annectens
GCAAATGTATGCACGGAGGTCCAAGTAGCAGCCTCTATAATGTCCTTGGTAGCCACTCCTCGTAAGAAAGCTGTGGTAGTGGCTGTAGCCCTTGTGGAGTGAGGCCTGATATTCTCTGGAGTTTTCTTTCCATGGTAGGAGTAACAAAATCTAATGCAATTTCCTATCCATTTGGAGATTGTCTGTTTAGAAATTGGTTTTCCTTCTTTTCCTGTTGCATATGCTACCAGAAGCTGGTCAGTTTTTCTATTGTTTTTTGTCCTGTCCAGGTAGTAGCATAATTGTCTGTGTACATCCAAGGTATGTAAGAGCTTTTCTCCCCTGTTTTGTGGATTGGGGAAGAATGTAGGAAGGTGGATAGCCTGATTTAAAGAAACTCTGGATACCACCTTAGGCATAAATGTAGGATTTGTTCTCATGGACACTCTATCTTGATGGAAGATCAAGAAGGGTTGTACTGCCATTAATGCCTGTAGTTCAGAGACCCTTCTTGCTGAAGTTATTGCCAGCAGGAAAGCAGTCTTCCAGGATAAGTATTGCAATTCTGCTGTAGCTGCTGGTTCGAAAGGAGGTAGAGTCAGTTTTCTAGCACAAAGTTCAAGTCCCATGCTGGCAATGGAGGTTTCCTGGGAGGTTTTACATTTTTAATTCCTCTCAGAAACTGTCTGAGCAGAGGATGCAAGAAGACAGGAGGATCCAAGCTGTATTCTGCTGAAATAGCTGATGCATGTATCTTGATGGAGGAATAGGACAGGCCTGTATGGAAGAGCTCCGCCAAGTACTCCAGGATGTTGGCTATGTTTACCAGTGTCACATCTTGCCCTTTTGCAGTACTCCAGATGAGATATCTTTTCCATTTTGCTGCATAATTCTTTCTTGTTGAAGGTCTACGAGCCTCCAGGATTATGTCTTTAACCCTTTGGGATAAATTTGGGTTAATTGCTGTTATGTAATGTTCCAGGCAGTTAGCTGCAGAGTTTTTAGGTTTGGATGCAAAATGTTGTAGTTGTTCTGTGTCAGCAGTAATGGGATCGGGGCAGTGTCCATATTTGTTCCCGGGACATGCTCCTCAGCAGTGGATACCAATGTTGTCTTGGCCAGTCTGGGGCTATCAGAATGATCCTCAGACGTTCCTCTTTGATCTTGAGAAGCACCTTGTGCATCAAAGGAAGTGGTGGGAATGCATTATGCTGTCAGGCTTTTCCAACTGAAGGATAGGGAGTCCACCTTCCAAGCAAGTGGGTGGTAAGTCCTTGTGCAGAATTTCTTCAACTGGTGATTGAATGGGGATGCAAACAAGTCTATTTGTGGTAATCCCATTCTCTTGTGATGGTTTTGAAAATGTCCGGATGCAGCATCCATTCGTGGGCATCTGTTGTAGTTCTGCTTAATATGTCTGCTAGAATGTTTTCCTTCCCTGGTACATAAATTGCTTGTAACTGAATGTTGTAGCTCAGAGCCACATCCCATAGGTCCAGTGCCAGCCGGCATAGAGGGTATGAGTGTGTGCCTCTCTGTTTGTTGATGTACCACATAACTGTGGTGTTGTCTGTCCTTATCATCAACTGGCCTTCTTGGAGAAGAGGTCTGAATGCCTGGATTGCCAATTTTACTGCCATCATTTCTTTTAGATTTATGTGCAGATGTAGCTGGTCTTGAGTCCATAGGCCTTGAATGCACTTGCCCATCATGTGTGCCCCCAACCGAGGTCTGAGGCATCTGTCGTGATGGTTTGTCTTGGTTGACTTTTGCAGAAGGGCAGTCCTGTGTTTGATTGACAGGCCTGAGCCCACCATAAGAACTCTTGCTTCAGGCATGGGATCATTGGAATTTTGGTTTCTAGGCTGTGCTTGTGCTGAGACCACAAATTCTTTAGGTACCACTGTAGCTTTCTCATATGAAGCCTGGCATGAGGGACCAGTATTATGCAGGATGCCATGAAGCCTAGAGCTTGTAGCACTTTTCTTGCAGTTAGATGGCTCTGCTTTGTTAATGCCAAGAAGTAGAGAGGAAGTTGCTCTTTCTTTTCTGCAGTTAGAAATGCCATTTGTTTTGATGTGTCCAGTTCTGCACCCAGAAAGGTTATTCTTTGGGATGGAATCAGCCTTGACTTTTTTGTATTGACTGTATATCCCAGGGCTTGTAGCAGGTAGATGACTCTTTGTAAGTCTTCTGTTAGTTTGTTTTTGTTGTCCGCTTGTATCAGGCAGTCATCCAGGTAGGGATAGATTTGAATTCCCTGAAGTCTGCAATGAGCGATTACTGATGCCAGGCATTTCGTGAACACTCTGGGCACAGTAGATAAGCCAAAGGGCAATGCTGAGAATTGATAATGCTCTGATCCTGCAAGAAATCTGAGGTATCTTCTGCAAATTGGTCTTATGGGGACGTGCAGGTATGCCTCCTTGAGATCTAGAGTTACCAGCCAAGACTCCTTGCCCAGCATGGAAAGAAGCTGCTGTAGAGTCAGCATTTTGAATTTTGGAACAATGAGGAATGTGTTTAAAGCGGACAGGTCTAGAATAGGCCTCCATTTGTTTTCTTTTCTTGGTACCAGGAAGAGCCTGGAGTAAAATCCTTCCTTGCTCCATAAATGGTACCTTTTCCACAGCTCGCATTCTTAATAATTGAGATATTTGTTTTAGAGCTTCTGTCCTTTGAGAAGGTGGTAGGTTTGGCATTCCTCTCTTTCCTGGTAGAGTATGGAAATGGAACCTGTAACCTTTGTCTATAGTCTGCAAAATCCATTTTTCTCTTGTAATGCAGTGCCAGTTTCTTGAAAATAATGTTAGCTTTCCACCTAAGGGTGCTTCTAGTTGTTCCCTGGTAGGCGGTGCCACCGCCAAGTCACTGTGATTGAGTTGTTGTAGTGGTGGTGGCTGTATGCGTGCCTCGTTGGTTGTTACCCTGCCACTGGTGACCCCTGTAGGCACCCCTGGATTGGTTTCTGCCTCTAGAGCGCCTATTCCTGCCTCTTTGTGCCTTAGAGGAGTCCGGAAAGGACCAATTCTTGGAGGGCCAATTCCTGCTAAACCTTGGAGGTTGAACTTGTAAGAAATCTTTTACTGTTTGCACAGATTTTGCTTTCTCTTCCATCTTTTTTAGTACCTGCTGTGCGGGGGCACCAAATAAATTGACCTTGTCCATAGGTGCATCCAAAAGCTTAGATTTGACATGGTCTGGTAATGCCTGTTCTTTCAACCATGCATGCCTCCTGATAACTGTGCCAGTCATGGCTGATCTAAAGGAAGCCTCCAGTGCATCATAGCCACATTTTAAAGAATAGTTACTAACCTGCTGTATGTTATGTAACATTTCTTGAACATACTTTTTATCTAAAGATTCTTCAGAGGACAGCTTTTTAGTCAACTGGTCAAGCATAAACTCTTGATATTGAATCATATGAAATTGGCAGTTCAAAGCTCTAGCTGACAAAGTAGCAGAGGTGTAAACTTTTTTACCCCATCTCTCTAAGGACCTGGATTCCCTTTCAGAGGGGAGGGGGTTTTTAGAAGAAGCTGCTACAGCTTTAGGGCCCTGGGTGATAGTCTCTGGATCTGCAAAAGGAGCCTTATATAAGTGGTGATGAGTGTCCGGGACCCTGTAGTACCTATCGGGCTTAGCAGGAGCCGGAGGTAAAGTATCAGGAGCAGTGCAAGCATCATTAAATGCATCATCAACAACAGATAGAACTGGAGGTATAGCTAAAGGCCTATGCTGTGGCAAGTGTAGAAAGGTCCTAAGCCTTTTTCTAGAGTCTGAGAAATCTTGGCCCTGCCACTGAAATTGTTCCCTCATAGCATGCAAGGTTTCCCCAAAGGAAAATTCCTCAGGAGGAGAGGCTGAAGGGATGGACTCCTCAGCATCAGAGTCTTCGTAAGGAGAATAAGAAACCTCAGGAGGGTCTGAATGTTCTGAGTCATCAGAGGAATCATCTGTGGCTACTGGCTCAGGGGGCTCTGCTCTAGGCCTCTTTTCTGGAGGAGGGAGAGAGGCCCTGTCTGGATGAGGCTGGGCTCCACAAATTAAAGAGATGAGATCCTCTGCCAAAGAAAGCATATGGGAGCTGGTGCTGGACCTGTGAGAGGGGGGCTTGGCAGGCACAGGTTTTGATGCTTTGGCTGCTTTAGCCCTGGCAAAGGCCTTAATAGACATAGCTGGAGGAGGCCTAGCAGCTCCACGTGCAGGGGTAGAAATATCTAGGGGAATGGTGTCTGATAAATCCTGTGAAATCGCAACAGAAGGTTGGATTTCAGAAGCCGTTTCTACCAGGATAGAAGAGGCCTCGGTAGAAGGCAAGTTATTGGCTGAAGAAAGAACCGCTTGCTCGGTTTTGGCCAAAACCGAGACACTCGTGGTTTGCTTAACCGTGGTTTCGGCCGAAACCGCGGACCGCGAGTGTCGGTCCTTTTCTTTGTGCTTTTTGGTTATTTGCGTAGTCGGAGGATCCGACGGCATAATGTTGGCAAAATCGGAGCCGAAAATCTGCTCAGCAAAGTCCGAGCGACGTCTAAGCGTCCGTCGGTTAAAAGAAGCACAGGCTATACAAGCTGCTATGTCGTGGTCTGGGTCTAAACAATGTATGCAATAGGAGTGGAAATCTTTATGAGGTATTTGTTTCCCACAAGATAAACAGTTATTAACTTTCTCTGACATCGGCTGAGGCAAGAAAGAGTCCGCAATGGGGTACTTAGCTTTATAGAAGTCTTCGAAGTAGTATTCGGTAGTAGTAATCTCTGGATCTGACCGACCGGCACTTGCGAACAGCTTCTGCTTCGGGCGCCACGCAGCAAGAAAACTGAGGAAAATGGCGTCGGCTGATGCCTATATACCCGAAGAACTGCCGCAATGACGTCGGGTGAAGTGCGACACCAGCCGAAGCCAGACCCAGACTTTGGAATCCGGCCGACCGAGGGGCTGCCTGACGACAGGACAACCCATTTGTAAAGACTGCAGATGCATCCTTGAAGGACATCTTATATTCAATGTGATGCCAATTAGATCAGATTACATGTGTCCTGTGGACATGTGTGCAAAATGGACAGCTATATATAGGGCAAGACTTTTTTGTGGGAACAGACTGCCCCTTTTTTTTCAGGTGAGAGTAGGATGTTGGCGGGGGGTAGTAGGTACTTGGGAAGGGAGGTTGGGTAGGTTAACAGACAAGACACACAAGACTCATACAAGTCTGTTATATGACACATGAGTGGGGTAAACACCTTGGACAGGGAGGGGTGTTTGGAAGTTGCAAGCCCATGAGCCCCCAACTGGAAACAGTGGGACTGAGGTCCCCAACCATGGGCAGTCACCACTCTACCTTCACACCCTGAAGGTGGCTGTGCTGGCAGCTGTGTAGGAGGGGCAGGCTCACCCTCTAATAGCACCACTCAGCCCTCAAGCTGGCGTAGATGCTTTCGATACTCCAGATTGAGCTCCCGATGCACCACGGCCCAGACCTGGTGATCTGTGACAGGTTCCCCCTCCACGCCAACTCCGGGGAGGGTGAGCCCCTTCCCTGCAGAAGTTCCTCTTGAAGGTGGTGCAGGCCCCATGGAGGAGGAGGTCCCAGGCTGGGCTCCAGATGTGCTGGTGCCTGGTGCCATGGCCAGCTGAGGTGGGACAGGTGGGTCCGCTGTGACCAGCCTTCCATACGAGCTGCGGTGTTGCAGGTTTATGGCAGATATGGGTTAGTAACAGTCAACAGCATTCAGGATTAGTTATAATAGCATGCATAGATATTCCCATTAACCCAACCAACCAGATTTAACACAGTTGCAGAGCAAGCAGAACACATGCATATATGGGACAACAGTGGCCATTACAGGAGCATGCGGGTTTCATTGATGGCAACAGGCAACCAATATGGGTGTATTTTAATATGGCACATGCATAGAAACAAATGTGAATATTTATTAACCATTAGGACATTACCAAAAACATTTGGAGTGTACACATACCAATTGAGGAGTGTCATTGGGTTATTATGCACATATGGTAGGGGTGAGAGAGAGGATTCAATTAACAACTAATATGTCCTTGTAGTTTTCACAACATTCTTAGTCACTGCAGTGATCTTTCCCTTACATGTATTATTACACTACACAATGGCCTTAAATTGTACACTGGTATGTTTATAGATTATTATATACGTGACCTGTATCTTAAATACAGGCATGACAGGCTGCAGGTGTTAATGCAACATATGTTGAGAATTGCTGCCATACACATTGGGTGAGATGCTGGAATGACAGGTTTGTTTTCATATACATTCTCTGACTATGTACACGTTTGGCTATCAGTTATATGTTATTGATAGCTGCCTACATTTCTTGGATCATCACACTGAATTTTCAGGGGAACAGTGTACCAAGCTGGTGTTATGGGCCATTTATCTGGACATGCTGGACAGATTTGAACAGTTATGGGGTATAAATATGCATACAATGTACAATATGAACATTCAAGCAAATTCTGTACAGTTGTTGGGTATAATTATGCATACAGCTTTCTATCTGAACATTGCATCACAGTCTGTACGGTTGTGGGGTATGATTATGCATACAACTTAGTAGCACTCCCAGGAGTCAAACCTCTGCTGTATGTGACAAAAACTATTGCAAACATCACAGTACACTGTGCTATCAGGGAATTGATGTACAGCTTTTGACTGTTTTCTATCTAAGTCTTCCTACCTTGTACGATACGACTGACCTCTTGGCACTTCCAACATTGTTATGCATAACTTCATACCCATTTTATTTGCATACCACAGTGTGGGTGACACTGCTTATGATACAATAGTACTATTTATAGTATGGAACAGATTGCAAACATATGAGAGAAGAGTAACCAAAAGCATTCCAGGGGTTATACCTTTATTCACAGACTATTAACACATTTATTTCTACTGGCACAGCACTTTCTAAGGCTCTTATAATCTTTGTTATGACAGTACATGCAGACTGATTACTTACCTGCCTTGCGATGCAGCCTTTGCAGCCTAGCATCATGGGCTTGCTGGTTTGCAGCCCGCTCATCTGCAGCTGTCAGAGAAATGCATTGATATTTATCATAGTATACACAAGCTAGGCAATTATTTACTACTTAGTGGAATGTGTACTTACTCAGTACTGGGGCATTGACCATCTGCCGACACTCCTGGATCCACTGTTCCAGGACATCCGCCCTCTGCCGCTTCAGGTCAGCATGGTGGTGCCTGACCTGCTCACCAGTCCGGGGGATACCTGTGGCACTGGTTAGGTCACAGGTGAGACTGTCCCAGGCCTCCGTTTTGTACTGCGAGCCCTGATACTGGCCCTGCAGTAGTCTCTGATCATGGTGTTTTAGCAGGAGCCATACCATGAATTTTGACTCCTGGATGCCCCAGCGCTATGCTCTGAATCGAGTGCCTTCACCCACACCAGCCATTCTGCCTGCAGTGGGAAGCTACAACCAGTTATGAGACATATTCCCACCGATGGGGTTTAAATACGGCCATTTTCCCAAATTTTGCCGTGATTTGCCAGTTTTGAAAAGGCTAAGCTATGGGCACACAGGCTTACATAAGGTTGGCACTGTTTAAAGAGGTATACCACTATGGAGATTGAATTGGCTCCCCAACACATTGCTTACACTTATTAACATGAGTTGTGCTGCAGTTAGCATTGCTTCATAGTTGATTATCATTATATTTGCCATTTGGCAATGATTTATTCTTCCTTACAGGTTATATATGTGGCTGGTATCCGTGATTCATGTGTACATACACTGTATGGGGTCCTGGGAACTTCAATACTTTATTACCATAACACCTCAAATCTATGCTTACTGCAGTACTCCAGTTCACATATGTATGTTCTGTGGCAGGTTATCCAACATTACACTGTACATAGATTCAGTTCACATGTTTAGTGTTATTTTCCTGTGGTGAGGATTAGTTTGCTGATACCTCATGCATATCTATTGCTATGATGGCTTAGTAGTTAACTACTGTGACTATAGTGTACAGGGTCATGCATCTGAGCCTTGCAGAGACAGTTTATTTTGTTGCTGGGCAGAACATGGGTTGTTGGATCCAGAGTGATTAAGGCACTTTAAAGCAGTTGTAAGCGGGTTTGCGTGACTGTAAGCACCGCTAACCTCCCGTTACAGTTTCTTACACTCAGTTAGCTTCTACTTTGCTTAATCTGTGTAGACAATGCTTACCCTCATGCAAACACACTTAAATACACTTATTAGTGCTTATATATGCTTACTACTGCTTATTTGTGCTTAAACCTGCTTACTAGTGCCTTATTCATTATGACAGTGACACTTCACATGTACATTTCATGCAGTACTCCAGTTCACATTTAAATGTTATTATGTAGGTTATACGGCAAAAAGATGTAAAATTATCTTCATATACAGATTTCACATGGAACATGATTTGTGCTGTAGTGGGACTCAAACCGGGAATGCTTGTTCTTTAGATGGATGCTCTCACCACTACACTATTGCTATGCTGCTTCATTTGCATATATATTCCTTGTTATCCTCTTCAGCCTTTTCAGCTGCTTTAACCATAGCTAGACAATGGGCACACCCGCGCACCTACAGTTAGCTGCACTCGGGGTTTTAAAAAAATAAATAAAAGGGTCTCTTTATTTTATTTAAATGTACTGTTGCTGTTGAACACATGGGGACTGTTGGTGGGGATATACGGACACCTATAAGCGGTCTCGCTCATTTATTTACACTTTCTTCTGTTCTACTTTGCAGGGGCATGTTTATTCCGAGAGCTCTGCTTTCAGACACGCCCCCTGCACTCGTACACGCTCCGTGTAGCATTAGGAGTTCAGGCGGTGTGCCTTCATTAATATGCATGGAGCACTGCCGTCCTCCTCTTAAACTGCTGCTTCCGTGCAGGACTAGATTAGTCCTGCACGGAAGTTTAGTAAATCCAGGGGATAGTGTGTGTTGCGACAATTTTGTAGCATTTCGTTTTTTTTTTTTTTTTTTTTGGACAAGTACTATCATTTTTTAGTGATTATGACACTCTTCTTAAGGTAATTGAACTAAAGTGTTGCTCTTAGATGCAGAGTTTCTGCCTGACTTGAAGGAAAACCTTAGAAACAAGAACAGCACATAGGTAAACCAGGCAGGATACAGAATACAAAACAGTAGTAAAAAATCCAAAGCCTGGAACATTGAGGAAAAATGCAGCGTTTATTCCAAACAGGAAAAGAATCACAAAGCTTTCAGAATCAACCCTTCATCAGTGTGTAAAAAAAAAAAAAAAGAAATCAAATACCTTCATTTAAATAGTAAATTCAAACCATAAGACTAGTCACATGATGCAGTTGTATTAAGCACTTCAGTTTAAAGACATAGATACAGGTAAAATGTTACTGAAAGTCAGTACAGCCATAAAAATAAGTAAAGCATTTAACTAAGACCCATCCACACAATACGTTATTTCAAAGTTAACTGTCTTCTTTTTAATGAGGTTTAATACTTGTTGCTGTATTTAAACCTGGAAAACAATCAGCTTCTAAAAGTGTGATCCATGAGTATTCACATAGTTCTAACTCATTATTAAGATCCCCCCTTTCTTCTTCTGTCTGATGTCAATCACTGTAAAGTTAAATGTATGAGTATCAGTTTTGTTTAAGTGGGACATGAGAGGGGTATCCAAAAGATGGCTGTCTTTTGTGGTTGGGGTGAAGAGGCTTGCTGTACATACCTACGACAGGAATGAAATGAAATATGATTGCAGACATTTATCTTTTAATTTTCATCCTGATTTAATATCAGAAAGATATACATAGAAAGTTACTACCTTTTTAAAGGTAGCGTAGGGAGGCAGGCACTATTTCCAGATATGATTTGTAAATCATCACAAATATTTGTCCTTTATGTTTATTGTGCATTGCCATTTGGCTAATTTTGAGCATTAAACCTTGGATACAAGTTATATCTTCCTTTAATTAAAAAAAGTATTACTGGTTTTCTTATATATGATTTTTCTGGGCCTTTGTTGAATCAAAATGGGGGAAATATTTCAGACATCCACTTCAGAGTGTCATTAACCCCATGACTTCTGGTGCTTAGCAGTCCTTAGATCTCCAGCTTAGTTGTCATAATGTAATCTTGGTCATTTAAGGTATTTTGAAAGGATTCAGGGAAAACCAAAGTTGAAAAGCAAGACTGAGTTTCTTTCCTTAATCATGATTTTTGTTCAGGCTACCACTGAATGAAACAGTCACTGAAAAAAAAACTACAAAATGCACCTCAAAGCGTCTAGAATCTGCATGGCTTCTGGGTGCCTTGTGGTCCCCAGACCCTATCTAAATACAGTCATTCCACACACAGTTATCAGCATGCAGTCTTGCCTATATAAAATGTATTGAATGCATGAATAAATGCAGGAAAAACTTAAGAGTAAGAAAAACTGTAAGAAAAAAAGAAGAAAAATGTGTGGGCAGTCCAGGATAGGGAATGTGTGCATTTCTGTGCATGCATGTGAAAATCAGTGGGCAGCAGTGAGGGGAACACCATAGAACCCTTTCTTCAAGGGCACCAGCTGGCCTAAATTGAAAATATTTTATAAGAAAGGGAAGTAGCTATGAGAAATGACTTAAGCACCAGAGGGAGTAGGTTGAGAAACATATACCAACCCTTTCCCTTTCAGGCTTGGATCTACAAAGTAATCTGTGATTAATAGCAGTTAAAAGCATGAAAACACAAGCAAGTCAAATTGTTCTTAAAAGTGATGGGAATAAGTGTAGGAAATAAGAAGTTCATAGGTTCAGAGGAGGTTACTAGGTTCGCATCCCTAGAGCCCTTTCAAGCCTAGTCATGTCCATTCCAAGTCTCCCCAGTTGTTCTTTTTTGGTAGTTCAGAGAACAAATTTATGAACAGAGTGGGTATGTGATCAACACCAGCTACCCCTGTCCATGAGGGATATGGGTGCCACCCCAGGGGTGATTTTGCAGTTTCTCATCCAATTATCTAGGTTGTGTTTGAATTGGGTCAGTGAGAAGATCTGTTTTACATGAATTGGAAGTTTATAATAGAGAAGAGGCAATCTCTGGAAGACATATCTATCTGTCCAGCATATTCTGTTGATGTCACAAGCTAGGTAGAGGTCCCTCGAGTGAGTGACGCTTGTGCCATTTGATTGCAGATGTGTAGCATTTCCATTAGGGCAGGGTTGGAAACTGACGTATAGGCCAGGCACAAGTTACTTCTCAGCAGCTTTTAAGATACAGAGTAAAGTGACAGGGCTTTCAACCTTGTCCAAGTAGGTCATGGTTTGGAGTCGCTGTATTTTCTTTGTGAGAAACCTCTGATGTCTCTCCAGCAGCTGCAGGTGTCTGTTGAGGTACATAAAGAGAGTGTATTATACTCTACTAGTGCTTTAATGAGGGTTAAGTACCAAGAAGTTATAGCATCCCTTCACCTAGATGCTATACCCTTGCTTATGAGGCATGCTACATAGAAGGCTTTCCTTACCACTGTGAAAACTTGGTGGTCAAAGTTCAGATTGCTATCAACCTGTGTTCCCAAGTCATGCACCACTGGATTGGAACTCAATGGGGCACTGTCAATATTGTAATTTGTAGGGGATTCCATTTTGCCAAAGGGAATAATAATGCATTTTTTTGCATTTAGATTTAGGCCATGGCTTTGACACCAATCATTTGTTTGTGTTAGCCCTTCTTGTATTATATTGACATAATTGGGGGACTCAATGATTGATCCAAGTTTGCAATCATCAGTGAACTCAGTGAGCCAAAGGCCATTACTTTGGCCTGGACTTCTGAGAAATAGATGCCAAATAGTAAGGGGTCCAGCACAGCCCCCTGTGGTACTCCACTGGTGATGAGTCTACTGTCAGACCTGGAGTCACCAGTTTTGACAGAGTGTGTAAAGGTTAATCCCTATATGGGTGAGTTTCTCAATGCCAGAGTGAGGAATTGTGTTGAAAACCTTGGCAAGGTTGAGATAGGCTGTATACACTGTCTTACCATCGTCCATAGTTTTGGTGACATTTTTAAACAAGTCTACCAGGTTTAATGAGGCTTAATGAAGTCAAACTGGGTTGTATCCAGTGTTTGGAGGTTGTCTATGTCTTTGTTCATAAGGTTCATGATAATTCTTTCCATAGCCTTGCAGATTAGGCTGGCTAGACGTATGGGTCTGCAGTTCACAGGGTCAGTTGATGTCCCCTTTGTGCAGGGGGATTACTGCTGCTGTTCTTCATTCTGCAGGAACATAGACATTTCTTAAGCTATGATTAAAGAGAACGCCAAGTGGGTCCACTAGGTGTTGCTTTAGATTATTTAGTAAATGACCTGAGATATTTTCTGGTCCCACTGAAGCCATGTTTATGACCTTTATGAGCACAGAGATGACCTGTTCTCTAGAGATACCAGGCAGAGGGCTGCTGTCATGTATGCTTTGTGATATGGTAGTTGGGGATAGGGAGGTGAAGTTTGTGCTGAATCTGTCAGTTACCAAGTTGGTGATATCTTCCGGTGCAGTATAAGTGATCCCAACTACAACCAGTTCGGCACATAGCTGGGCATTCCATTTCAGACTTTGGATGTAGTTAAAGAATGCCTTATGATTATCCTTGGCTAGGAATTTGATATCAGTTTCATAATTTGCTTTAGAAGACTTTACAAGATTTATGATTTTCTTATTTAGGTTTAGGAGGGAACTCTTCCTCTGCAGAGTGATATCCCTTTTGCTTTTGTATAAGTTTTACCAACCAGCCATTTCCTGAGATCCAGTTCTACCATATAGATAATTATATACCACATTAGTGGTTGTTTAGAGACCAGTTGGCATAATAGTTAAGGTCTTCGCCTCCTATTCACAACATACAAGGTTTGATCCCGACTTCTGATCAATGCCTGTTTGGAGTTTGCATGTTCACCCTGCGTCTCTGTGGGGTTCCTCCCATGTCCAAAAAACATGCTGAGTGTTTCCATCTCAAACTCACCAATCAATGGAGCTGTGGGCAGCAGCACAGACTCTACATGGTGCCCTATGGGGGAAGAGTTGTACAGACCAACCACTTTGGGTATCTACTGTGGTGTGCAATAGCCTCAAGGTAGGGGAACACAGATCACAGACTTCATGGTGTGGCAGGGCTAGCCACTCAGCAATGTAAAATATGGCTCTAGGTGATTTGGTTATGTTGACTAATGTCGCCAAAATGGGCAAGGGTAGTTACTGGTGATAGATGGGTTGAGGACCCGGCCTACTCTGACCTACACCAACATGCTAATGGTGGGATGGGTGTATGTGCCCCTATTGGCCAGTGCGTGCCCACCATAAACCCTAGCAGCCCGTGTTCAATAAGCTACTGGCCAGCCAGTGTCTAGTTGCCCAGCCTGGGTTACCTGGGATAGCTCTGTTGAGCGAAAGCCGGATGTAAAACCAACCAACCTGCCAAACATGAACTGACAATTGCTATGCTTAATGTAGGTTGACAGACAGGATGTAGCTTGGAAGTGGATGATATGGAGGAGGCTAGACATCCTATGTATCCACGAGATAAGATGGAAGGGCAGTGCAGCAAAGCCACTTGACTTTGGATCCAGAGTCTACTACTCAGGATGCAAATAGGTTAGAAATGTGTAGGAATTATGGTGAGAGAGAGGCTTCAGAAGGCAGTGAGGGATATCATCAAAATTAATGACAGACTTATCATCAGAATTAATGACAGACTCATGGCATAATCTGAGCCTATGCTTCACAGCATAGTTGTGATAGTGAGGAACAGAGTGCATTCAGACAGCAGTTGCAGAACCTAATAGAGGACAACATGAATTGGTGTTGATAATGGGTGACTTAAATGCACATATAGGGACAGACAGAACAGGATATGAGGATTGCCTTGGTTCACATGGGTGGGGCAACAGAAATAAAAGAGAATGGTTCAGAAAGAGAGACAGTCGCAAGATCACATACAAAAGTGGCCGACATGCAACTCAAGTAGACTTTCTTCTAGTAAGGAAAAGGCACTGAGGTAGAATCCATGATTGCAAAGTAATCCCCAGTGAAACAGTCGTCTCACAGCATAAACCACTAGTTGCCATAATCAGCTGCAGATAGTGGTTAGAGAAAGCTCTAAAGTCAAGAGAGACCAGGTTGAAGACCTGGAACTTGACTGGAGAGAAAGTACAAGAGTTCAAGGAATTACTCAAGGATTTAGCACCCCAAGAAGAGGAGGAAATAGGCGGAGTTGAGCAAGAATGGCAGCGCCTAAGAACAGCATGTGTTAGCACTACAGAAAAGATATGTGGCTGAGCCAGGTATGGAAATAAAGTATATAAGGAAAGCTTGGGGGGGGGGTGCAGAAGTCCAGGAAGTTATCAAAAGAAAGAAGGAGTGCAGGAAGAAGTGGTGTTGACAATAGATATAAAAGACTGATCAAGCTAGGAAGGAATACTGGTTGGCTAACAAAGAAGCTAAGAAAGATGTTGCAATAGCAAAGAATAGGGCATCAGAGGCACTCTACCAGCTTCTAGAAAGTGATTCAGTAAGTGTCATAAAGAAATTATATCAGGTTGCAATGAAAAGACAGAAAGATAAAGAAGCTAGTCAGAGACCCTTCATATGGAATGCCAGCTACAACCTGTTCACCAGTCCACAAGTCATCAAATGCAGATGGAAGGAGTATTTCCAGCAGCTTCCGAATCAAGAAAACCCCATAGAAGTTGTACTGCCCTAGAAACAGCCTACAATGAGTGAAGAAAATAAGCCCACCCTAGAAGAAGTAAGAACACCACTAAGTAAAATTAAGTCAGGGAAAACAGCAGGCTCAGATGAGATTACAGTAGACATGATAAAGATGCTGGGTGAGATAGGGGAGAAATGGCTCCTGGGGGTACTCATAGCAGTGTGGATAGAAAAGCACGTATTCCAGATTATGGGAGAATAAGCATACTGAGGCCAGTGTACAAGAACAAAGAGGACATCCACAACTGTAGGCAGTACAGAGGCATCAAACTCCTATCACACTGAATGACAGTTCTGGAGAGGGTGATTGATAAATAGATACACAGAGTAGTAGAATGTAAGATAGGAGATGAGCAGTTTAGATTCAGGTCAGAATGTAGTAGAAGTTTGCAATGAGACAGATACTTGAGAAGAAGTCAGAGATGAGGAGAAAGCCCAACTGGGTATTCCTAGACATGGAGAAAGCATATGACAAGGTCCCAAGAACGCTGATCTTGGCAGTACTGTGGTGGTTTGAAGTCCCAGAAACATTGGTAGAATTAGTGCAGGCTATGTACAAGGACCCAATGACTCAAGTACAAACAGTGTTTGGCCTCACAGAGGAGTTCCCAGTGGGAGTGGGGCTAAACCAGGGTTCAGCTCTGAGCCCACTGCTCTTCATACTGGTGATGGACTACATTAGCACACAGGTCAGAGGGTACAGATCAACAAAGTTGCTGTATGCAGACAATGTGGCATTACAGGCAGACTGAGCAAGAACTTCAGCAAAGTATAGGAGAATGGAATGCAAAACTGAAGGCACATGGAATGAAAGTAAACACAGATAAGACAGTGGTAATAGCAGCAAATAGGGGAAATCAGAAGAAGCTGAGAATAGAGATAGAAGGGAATATAGTGGAACAGGTAAACCGCTTCAAGTATCTAGGAGGGATGGTTAAGGAGAAGGGAAGTCTCAATGAAGAGGTCAAAGCTACAAACAAAGGGGCTGCAGCCAAATGGCATAGAGTATCAAGTGTAGTCTATGACAGAAAAATGCTAAAGATGCTGAAAAGTAAGGTGTAGAAGACAATGGTATGACTAGTATCACTATATTGTACAGAAACCTGGGCAGCAAAGGTTGAGCAGTTGAAGAAATTAGAGGTGATGGAAATGAAGTTCCTGAGAAGGGTGGTAGGAGCACACTGTGGGACAGATGACGAAATGAGGACATAACAGCAGAAACCAAAGTAGCTCCAATTACAGAAAAGATCAAAGAGAATGGATTACGATGGTTTGGACACATGCAGAAAAGCAGAAGAGAATCTGGTGAAGAAGATTTGGGACAGGCAGGAAGATGGTAAGAAGAAGCGAGGACATCCAGCAAAGAGATGTATGTATTGTGTGAAAGAAGATCTGCAACAATCAGAGTGAGTGTTGAAAAAGGCAGGAGTGTGGCACTGAATCGAGAGAGTTGGCAGCAGTTAACATGACACCCCGACCCCATGTAGAAAAAAATGGGGAAAAAAGGGCTGCTGCTGCTGATGATGATGATTAGTGGTTGTTGCAGGTGGTCACTTGCTGGTCACTTGAAAACATCATGAGTGAAACTACTAATAAACTTTGAGTCCTTAGTTAGAAATAAGGGAACAAGCTACATGAAGCAAGAAGCTAGCTCTTGGTAACGTAGTCACTCCTCCCTTAAGGATAAATGTATATCTCATTAGCAGTTACCACAGGTAGTTGCATATAGATATAATTAGTGGAACTGCTCCTAAACTTTAGCTCTGAGTTTGAATTAAGGAACCAAGCTATCCCATACCTCAGATTATGTACCTGGAGGAGACTAGAGTGTCTACTAAATAAATATATCATGATGCTATTAACAAAGCTGTACTTTTGAATAATACTATTAAAATAGGTATGGACTGTGCAGTTAATCATTGTTACTTTCCAAATATTAGCATGATTTACTATGTGTAATCTCACAGTTGTCATATATAAATAGTACTGTTGAGGTTGTCATTCATATTCTGGAAATGGTCTGACAGTAGGTATAGAAAAACAGACATGCTGGCTACTAATTTTCCCTATATAAATTACTTTGAAACAATGACTTTACATATTATGTTAGAAAATATATGCTGTCCAAAGAAACACTTTACAGAGTGTGTTTTTTTCTTTCTTCAGTGGTTATGCATCTCGTAGTGTAAATAAGTAGAGGAGGTTTGGGAGGCAAAACCCCATGTTGCTGCATGAAATCTTTTTAGGATGCTGTTTAGCCAGAGGTAGATATCTGGTCTGATCTATGTTTGCATTTCAGTACTGAATATGTTATGCATCTCATGGTCACTAGTCAATCATGTAGAAGTAGATAGACCATTATGAATTTGGGGTAAATTGCATACTATCGTCAGTCAAAACAGTTCCTGACATCTTTTAAGATGTAGAAAGTGAAGTACAAATGCTCTTTCGAAAGTTGTTCCCGATATGTTTTATTCAATACTTCATGAACTCAGTATTGTGGTTTGAGGTAATTATGTCAGTTTACAACAGTAATGTGTTATTGGTAGAATGCTATGTTGAGATGGGTTAGTTCTCATACTGTGCTCACCAAAAATCAGTAGTTTAAGTCCTGATGGCTTGCTTGCCATTACCGCTTAGAGTTTTGTCTGTTGAGTGAGGGAGTAGGTTCCTGGCCTGGTAATATTCTCTTTCTATTATTTTATACTTATCATTTATGAAAGATAAAGCTTTTAAGGCCATTTTCAAAGTGAACAGCATTATTGGTTACTGAACTATATTTTCTTTACTCTTCTACTTTTCTTACAGATATAATATTTACCCATCTAACAATTAATTGTTAATAAAAATGGTCTCTGTTATTTTGGTAGGCTTTTAGTGAGTACCTCCACATATGTTGCTTTGTGTGTCATAACCTGATTTTGTGTGAGAAGTGAGGTTTGCACGAGAAAAACCTCCGCTTTGGCCGGCTAAGAACTTGCTGTATTCAACTGGACGTATAAGAGAATTTAAGTACCTTTATCTGCACTTTTTTTTTTCAAAAAAATACAAACTGTGTGTTGCAGGAATATTAACTGAACTGGAAGTTAGTCAGTGTTTGCTGAATTTTGTTATTTGCTAGTAATTACAGGTGTGGGGGTAGTCACATTCTTTGATTTCCTGTCCTTGCCTATTTAAGTGGTACAGTGTGAAATATTTTCTGCTTAAAAACCTCAGCTTTGGCCGGCTAAGAACTAGCTGTATTCAACTGGACATATAAGAGAATTTAAGTACCTTTATCTGCACTTTTTTTCAAAAAAATACAGTATTTAAATTATTTTTAACTGTGTGTTACAGGAATATTAACTGAACTGGAAGTTTTGACTCTGCTCTTGAGTTAGACCCACCCACCCTCCCTGTTTTTGTTTTGGTGTTAATCTTAGTGGCCTTGAAACTGCCCGCTCCTCTTGTAAATTTGTGTTTGGATACTCCTTCTGGGCCCATCTCATTTGCCCACTCAACTGAGTGCAGTGAGATCATATTCTGATTTCAGGCACTCCTACTGTGTACAAAGAGAGCATCTGGGAAACAGAAAAAAAAATAAGCTTGTTTCCTGCCTTTCCTGTTAAGTGGTATAGACTAGTTGTAGGCTTCTGAGCCCCCAAGCCCTTCTGTGTTGGAGGGAAGCCTTCTAGCTTAGTTTTGTTTTTTCTTATAACTAGCCAGTTTTCTAGTTTCAGCACTCAAATCTGTTTCTTTGATCTCAGCACTTGTTCAGAAAAAAAAATTCATCTGCTTTTACTGTACTTGTGTTTCTACCTACTTTATTTTACTTTTGCATCATCTTAAAAGTACTCAATTGTATTTATTACTGCTTGGTGTAACTCATTCTAAGCCTTTTGGTTTAAACACTTGGGCTTCGGACCAGTTGTTTTGCACTGAGAGGGTTTGTGATCTGCACTGTAGTGGCAGAACAGGTAGCTTACATCCTTCTAGGTTGGGAACTGCTGATTGAGGGCTCAGTGTCTGTTATTCTAAAAGTGTATTAATTCTGGTTTAAGCAGTTGGGCTTTCAGGCCAGTTATTTTACATTAAGAGGGTTTGTGGTCTGCACTCTTGTGGGATGAGAGGCTGGACTCTGCCCTTCTGAGTTGGGAATTTCTGGTTAAAGGCTTATAGTGCATGCATATCTGAACTGCTTCTTACTGAAGTTGGTGCACCTTGTTTGCTGTGGCATAGACTGGATTCGGGCCTGCTGGATCTAGCTTTGTTTGTGTAACTTGAGCACTAATCCAGGCATTCTCTAAAGTATTCAATTGTATTTATTACTGCTTGGTAGTAACTTGATTAAAGTGTAGCTATCATTCTAAGTCTTTTGGATTAAGCACTTGGGCTTCAGACCAGTTGTTTTACATTAAGAAGGTTTGTGGCATGCACTGTGGTGGCAGGACAGGTAGCTTTCATCCTTCTAAGTTGGGAACTGCTGATTGAGAGCCCAGTGTCTGTTATTCTTAAAGTGTATTAGTTCTGGTTTAAGCACTTGGGCTTCAGGCCAGTTATTTTACATTAAGAAGGTTCGTGGTCTACACTCTTGTGGGAGAAGAGGCTGGACTCTGCCCTTCTGAGCTGGGAATTTCTGGTTAAAGGTTTATAGTGCCTGAATATTTGAACTGTATCTTATTGAAATTGGTACACCTTGTTTGCTTTTGCATAGACAAGATCCAGGCCTGCTGAATCCAGCTTTGTTTATATGCTTGTTGTTTGTTTGCTTGTTATTTCCCTGGAACGCTAATTCCACCTAATACGTGGCTTCTCAGCACTTCTGTGGATCACTAGTGATATCTGCATTGCTTACTGTACTTATTTCCTTGTTCCACTTGAAAGAAAGTTACTGTTTGTCGTTTTTGCATTTAAGTTACCTGTAACACATTGCACTTAAGTTACCTGGCACTTGCATGCTAAAGCAATTATATAAGTCAGCACTAAAAATTAAAAGCACTACACCCTCACTCCCCACTGGCCCTTGTTTTCAATTATTAAGGAATTCCCAATATTATTCTAGCATGTCCAAAGGTCAGTTGTCAATCTCCTCTCCGGTCCAGCTGGTGAATCTAAGAATTTTGAGGCAATGTTACAACTGCCTCATGTACACAGACAGCCCTCTCCTCCTCCCAACAAATTTCAACACATGTGAGAGATGCAACCATATAGCCAAACTCTCTCAACTCAGTACTGGCATAACCAGTCAGGAGGAGAAGGAAACCACACTCACTACAATTCCAGTCTCACATAGACCTACCACGACAGCAAACCAAACACATAATCACACAAAAACATACTCGGAGGCTCTAAATAAAGATCTGCCTAAGCAGCAGAGACCTCCAAAGCAGACACCCAAGCAACCGCTACCCCAAAACAAAACACGTGTAACACATATCTCACAAAGCCAGTGTGCCGAACAGTCACAGCCCTTAAGACTAAACAACACACCTGATACACTTGTAATAGGTGACTCTATCGTCACGCACACTGATGTCCCGCTCACCAGGCTGAACAAGAAGAGGGTCACGGTGAGCAGCCGGTCGGGCGCTAGGATCCGCCACATAACACAAGCACTCAGGTCACTCCAAGGCAAGTACAAATATGACTCAGTCATTGTCCATGCTGGTGTGAATGACCTGAGACGTACCTCCCTGGACCACATGAAAAGAGACATAAAGGAGCTCTCTGAGCATGTATCCCAGGCCGGTATGACCCTGACCTTGAGCAGCATCTTACCCTCACCAAGAATGATGCCACAATATGAAGACAAGATGATCAATTCCAACAATTGGCTTAAGTACTGGTGTCATTCAAAGGGGATCCAATGCCTGTCAGCTTGGGATGATATGCTCGACAAGCCACAATGCTTTGCTAGGGACGGCTTGCACCTGTCACCCCTGGGCTTTCGGATATTGGCAAAGGCTCTTGCTACCCCCATAGTGCCTTTTTTAGGCAAGGCTCAAAAGACAAAACCACCTCCATAGGTATCACAACGGATAAGAAACTAAGAATAATGCTACTCAATGCCAGAAGTCTAAACCTCAAGATGCACGCACTCAAAACTCTCCTTAGCATGGAGAACATCGATATCTGTGCAGTAACAGAAACCTGGTTCAGGGCTCCCGAGAGCACCCCAGCACTACCAGGTTATACCTCATACCGCCGCCCCAAAACTTGGACCGAACCACAAAAGGAGGGGGAGTATCGATATTCATCAAAGATACCCACACTTCCAGGTTGGTGGCAAAGCACGAAGCATCAGAGACTATCCATGTGCAACTAACAGTGGGTAAAACTGCCTACCAGTTTATAGCCTGCTACAGACCACCCTCCCAAACCCAGGAACCCCACTCGGCCTTTCTGAGAACACTAGAAAATATGAAGGTATCTCCAAACACCATTATATTGGGCGACTTCAACTACCCAAACATAGACTGGGAGCATTACTCTAGCTCCAACACCCTAGCCCAAAGGTTACTAGAATTTATAAACTCAATTGCTATGGAACAACTTGTTACCACTCCCACAAGAGGGGAAAACATACTGGACCTGATCATCACCAACATGGGGACTCTATGCTCCAGACCAGAAGTGTATCCCTCACTGACAAGATCAGACCATAAACTAACCTCACTGGATTTTCACATCCCGACCCCACCCCCTGCCCAGAAAACCACAGTGAAAAACTTCTCTAAAGCAAATTTCACACTACTCAAAACCGAGGTAGAATCCTTCAAAGCCCCCAGGCCTGTGGAAAATACGGCCCAGACCGCAGAATCCTTTATAAATGCATTCTATGAACACCTTCAGGAATGCATGGATCATGCGATCCCAAATAAAACCAAGACCCAATCCTCCAAAGCAGACGTCCTGTCTGGTGGACCCCAGCCATAAACAAACTATACAATAGAAGGAGGAAGCTACTGAATGATAGAGCAAAATCCCAAAAAGGGAAGGCATTACTGATCAGTATTAGCAAAAAACTATGGGCACTCATAAAATTGTCTAAGGCCAGCTTCGAGAGAAAAATTGCACAGGACACTAAGGATAATCACAAGGCTTTCTTTAGTTATGTTAGGAACCTGGGTGGTAATTCCCAGATATGCTCAGAATTAGTCCAAAATAACAAAAAATACACTGAACCCACAGACATTGCCAACATCCTAGCTGACAGGTTCAGCGCAAACTTCTCCCCCACCCCTCCCCACCAAAAGGGCAAATATCTATCCCAGCAGAGTGCTGCCCCCCTGACATCTCAGATGCTCAGGTAAGAGCCGCCCTCTCCAAAGCAAAAAAGACAGCATCAATGGGAACAGACGGTGTCCCGGGCTGCCTCCTACATGAACTCCAAGAAGAGCTAAACCCAAACATAAAACTACTGTTCAATCTCAGCCTTACTACAGGATATGTGCCCAAAGAGTGGCGTACAGCAACAGTGGTCCCTCTCCATAAAGGTGGTGCTTCAACGGATCCTGGAAACTATCGCCCCATAAGCCTGACTAGCTTGGTCTGCAAAGCTATGGAAAGGATCATCATGGACCTCATAAATAAAGATATTGGGGACCTACAGACACTGGATCCTACCCAGTTTGGCTTTGTTAAGGGCAGATCCTGCCTCTTAAACCTGGTTGATTTTTTTGAAACAGTCACCAAGGCCATTGACGAGGGGAAGGTGGTCCACACAGTCTACTTGGACCTTGCAAACGCCTTCGATACAATATCCCACTCGGGCATTATAGATAAGCTCACCAGCTTAAATATAAACCCCTATGTCACTAGATGGATTGCAAACTGGCTCAAGGACAGAACCCACATGGTTAGAATTGCTGGAGTCATGTCAGACTCCAAACCAGTTACAAGTGGTGTCCCACAAGGCTCAGTCCTGGGACCTCTCTTGTTCGGTATATATTTCTCGGAGGTACAGGCCAACATGGAAGGACTATGGCTGACCAAGTTCGCAGATGACTGCAAACTGGGTGCCATAATCGACTCTCCAGCCGACACAAGCATCCTCCAAAAGGGCCTCATAGAAACAGACAACTGGTGCCAGAGCCATGGCCTCAAGCTAAATGCCAAAAAGTGTATAGTCATCCCCTTTGGCAAAAACAAAGTGCCCACAAATTACCACATAGGTGGTAATTCATTAAGTACAGAAGAAGTAATTGGGGACCTGGGGACCCAAGTTGATAGCAATCTCTCATTTGACAACCACGTGGCCAAAGTGGTTAGAAAAACATTTTATATAGCCCACCTAATCATGAAGGGATTCACATCTAGATCAGGGGAGGTCATCGTGCCTCTTTACTCATCCCTCATTAGGCCCATAATTGAGTACAATGCCCCTTTTGGGATGTACCTTACCAGACACCTGCAGCAACTGGAAAGACCCCAAAAGTATCTCACCAAAAGGATCAAAGGGCTAAAACAGATGCCATATGCTGCCCGGTTAAAGAAACTCCAGCTCTACTTAGTGGCATACCGCCTGTTCAGAGGCGATCTGTGCCTGACGTATAAAGCCATGTCCAACCCAGAATTAATGGATATGCTGCACCTCAGAAAAGCCAAATCCCATCGAGCTATGCGCTCGAGAGACTTGAACCTCAGCACTGAAATAAATAGGACATGATGGAGGGACAGATTCATAACCCAGAGGCTCCCTTCACTCTGGAATAAAATCCCAGTCCAGGTTAGGCAGAGTCCCTCATTGACTCTCTTCAAGAGGAATCGTGATGAGTGGATGGGAGATTGTAGGTTTACCCCGGGTATCACTTCTGTGTCACTGTTAGACAGAGGCACAGTATACTAACCTCGAAAAAGGGCATAGCAAAATAAATTTAAAATGGGTGGCGAAAGCCAAACACATTCTGGCTAGGCTTATAAATGCCCTAGGGCAGATAGCCTAGCATGAACCTATGAACCTATGAACCTAAGTGAAGCATGTGTGCTGACAACCTGTTTGCTGTCTAGTTTGTTTTTACGTGAGAGAATTGACCAATTCCACAGTGTACCAGGGATGGGATGTATACCCTTTCATCAGTAATGCTGGAATATTTAAGCAACAGAGGGTGGAGTGCTGTAGTCCTCACATGAGGTTGAAGGGGGGATTGCCCTTGCAAAAAATGATTTGTAATATCTATAATACAATGAATTGCTTTTTTGATTTTCTTGATTAATTGTGTCAGTTTATAGGGTGACACAGTGAACAGCATAGTCCCATAGCAAGGGGTTCCTTTGTTCGATTCTTGGCAGAGGTGACTTCTATGTGGCATCTGCATACCCTGCCTGTGTGCACATGGGTTTTCTACAGGTGCTCCAATTTCCATCCACATTCCAAAGATAAGCTGTATGAGAAATGGACACTCTAAACTGGCCATAGCTCTGTGTGTGTGTGTGTGTGTGTGTGTGTGTGTGTGTGTGTGTGTGTGTGTGTGTGTGTGTGTGTGTGTGTGTGTGTGTGTGTGTGTGTGTGTGTGTGTGTGTGTGTGTGTGTGAGAGACTCAGGATGATGGTCACAGTTGATTTGACACTCCGACCCCATGTGTCAAAAGGGGATTATGGATGGATTGTGTGCCAGTTTGTTTTGGCTGACTAGATTGGAGTCAACTATTTTATAGTAGTCCCTCCCTCTCTCAGTATCTATCTATCTATCTATCTATCTATCTATCTATCTATCTATCTATCTATCTATCTATCTATCTATCATTCTATCTAATATATCTATCTTCAGATAGATATACATAGTTATACTTAGAGAGACAGAGATACAGACAGTTGCACACACACACACACACACACACACACACACACACACACACACACACACACACACACACACACACACACACATATGTGTGTGTGTGTGTGTGTGGTGTGTATAGATATAAATCTATCTATATATATATATATATATATATATATATATATATATATATATATATATATATATATAAATATATACACACACACACACACACACACACACACACACACACACACACACACACACACACACACACACACACACACACACACATCCAAATATTTTTATATTGTTAATATTTTGAATAAAGCCTAAGTCAAAAATATATGCTTAGTCATTTATGGTATAGTACCTGTCAATTTTACTTTAGCCTGTGACACTTTTTAGCTGTTGTGATTGCCTAATTATTTACATGTTTTCAGGAATTCATTTTTGAAAAGAGGTTCATAGGTTCATATCAGCCATAAGGCCTATACAAGCCTAGCCATAATAATTCCCTGGCTATTTCTTCCCATTGTATTTACTTCCCTGGACCTCTGTCTAGCAGGGTGACTGATGTGAGCCCCAGCGTGTATTTCCTATCTCCCATCCAATCATCAAGGTTCTTTTTGAAGAGGGCCAAAGAGGCACTCTGCTTGACATGTATGGGCAGTCTATTCCAGAGTCTGGGGAGACTCTAGGTCAGGAACCTATCCATCCAGCATGTTTTGTTCATTGTGATGACATGGTTTAGATCCCTGGAGCATGTGTCTCTGAGGGACTGGGATTTCTTTAAGTGTAGCATGTCAAACAGCTCTGGGTTTGACATGGCTTTATATGTTAAGCAGAGATCGCCTCTGAGTAGCCGATATGCGACAGAGTATAACTGGAGTTTTTTTTAGACAGTCAGCATAGGGCATCTGCTTTAGGCCTTGATTCTTTTAGTGAGGTATTTCTGTGGCCTTTCCAGTTGTTGCAGATGTCTTGACATGTACATACCAAACGGGGCATTGTATTCTATAATGGGTCTAATGATGGATGAGTACAGTGGGACAATGACTTCCTTTTTTCTGGATGAAAAGCCCTTAGTGATGAGGTGCGCTACATAGAAGGATTTCCTGACTGTTGTGGTGATGTGGTTATCGAAGGTGAGACCACTGTCCACCTGTGTCCCTAAGTCTCTTATCACACATTTAGTGTTTAGTGTACTGCCACCAATATGGTAATTCATGGGTACATGTTTTTTTTTCCCAAAGGGGATAACTATACATTTCTTGGCATTGAACTTGAGCCCATGGCTCTGGCACCAAGCATCTGTTTCTGTTAGGCCCTTTTATAGAATATCCACATCATTTGGGAATTCAATAATGGCTCCCAGTTTGCAGTCATCTGTAAACTTTGTTAGCCAGAGTCCCTTAGTGTTGGCCTGTACTTCAGAGAAGTAGATGCCAAACAAGAGCAGTCTCAGGACTGAATCCTGAGGTACTCCACTTGTCACTTTTCTGGAGCTGGATTTGGAGTTGGCTACTTTTACAATGTGGTTTGTGCTAATACCTTAAGCAAAAAAACTTGAATAAAAAATATGGTCGCAGGTAATGAGCTGGCATGGTCTTTGAGACAATCAGTTTTGGAAGTGGTGAGACTGACTTTTTTATGATTTTCAAAAAACACTTTTTCCATAGTCCTAAAAGAAATTGCACTGTGAAGTAGGTAGCTGTGTCTGTCAAGAACATTCCAGAAATGTTCACTCTGCTATCCATTAACATAATATTATCTACAAATGTTCCCACCTCAGTGAAAAAAATATTGCCTCCCAGTATGTTATAGCATACATTATTCATTAATACTGGCCAGAAATCTGCTTCTGGTGCAGTATGAATACACCAACTATGGAAGTAATGTTGAAGGGTTTCTCAGTGAAAGGCTGGTTATTAAAGAAATGCTAAGTTTTTTTTTTCCTCTCATAAAACCTTCCACTAGTACTATTCATAGGTCAAGCACTACTACACGTTTCCAGAGAAAAAGAATACTGTCAGCTAACTTTCTGCTCCTATAAGTAACTCCAAAGAGGTGTTAAGGAGAAATAACCTGCTGGATAATGCCCCTGAAGCTTTTTTTCTAATGTGTATATCTTTTACAGCAAGTCATTTTGACCAATGATCTTTACAGGCCTTAAACCCTGCTTCACTGAGTTCTGATTCTTCAGTTTTTCTGATGAATTATTTTCTAACTCATGTTATTTCTGGACAGTTCTCAAGCCATATTAACCATTCTTTTAACCAGTAGTCTGCTCTGACTTTATACTTAAAAGACTGATTTCTCAGAAAGGCTAACCACATTTTTCTTTTAATTTCTGGCTGGCATTCAGTGTGAAGTCTGGCTGCTGTTTATCCTTCATAAGATAAGTGATTTGTTTTGAAAATCTGGAGTCTGAGGTTTCCTGCAGCAGTTCTCTTGTTTATTAGCAATTTTTTCTCAGATTGGGAAGCAAACCATAATAATGGGCACCAGTGTCTGTATCTCATGATTAACCACAAACAGATTTATAACTCCACACATGAAGTTTGCCAAACCACACACAAATGGGCAGTTTTAAAATATACTGAACTGTGTTGGTTTATAGATGTTATTGTGCAGACAACATGTTTTCAAAGTCAAATTTGGACCACTTTTGGATGGCACCTTCTCAGTGATACTCAGTACAATCATATCATTTGGGAATTTGATATGGTCAGCAATAAGGAAACAATACTAAAAACCTCATTTTAATAGGAAAATATATCATTTTGTTTAGAGTAGTTACTAGGTTACAAAGTACCTGGCCTCATGGATATCAGTTTATAACGTTACCGCATAACACCAGTATACTTATCACACTAATGTCTCTAAGGTCTTCAGTAAACAGAACAAAAGAGTTCTTCATTTATTTACATATTGCATGCATCTCAAATACTTTATTCAGTTTTGGTAATGTACACCTTTTTCAGTCACATACATGCTGTCTAACTTTGTAGTATTTTTTTTTTTCACTTCAAAATGACAACTCTGCATATACAAATTTCCATACAGCACTACTACTTCACTACGAAATTTGTATTATCATTTACACATGGAAATCCCAAACTGACTATGCAATTTGTTTTCTATATATATTGTGATGGTTTGGTTTCGCTATTAGACATGGGTAATGACTGAAAAGGGTCCTCAGACCATCTTGCCAACCAGTTTATCCAATGTAGAACAAATACATTAATAAACTGGACCAGAGGACATAAAATGTCTGGAAATGGCAAAACGTGTTCAAAGTTGTTTAGAAAAAGCAGATATTTGTTCAAGGTTAAGATAGATTACTCATCTTTCCTGAAGAATGGTAGCTTACTTTCTATTGGTTTTGAAACATAGGGTTTTGTTGTCTCTCCATGACTTTAGCAGTCTCTCTAAGATGATTCAGAAAGCAGTCCAGCTCTTAACTAAAGTCCTCAACAGAATAAGTATATTCCCATGTTTAGCACTGCAGTCCCTTTAATGACAACCTTCTCTCCCACTTTATTCACACACACTAGGAATGGTGCCACCTACAGTATACAGCATCTATTGATAGAGGTCTGACTGAGTAACTGTTTTAACCTCTTTTCTGTTTCCCTGGTTAATAATAAGGGTTTCAGCCATGGTCCATTTCCTTCTTGATAGGGTCCCCCCTCTCACTCTTTTTTTTGAGTAAAAGGAACTGATATTCACTCACTCAAGATACATGGCTATATGAGCAGCCTTTTTTCTCTGTATCCATATTTCACTGCAATCAAGAATAAGGCTTCCAAGTCACCTCCAACATCTTCCTGAGCAGAATCATTCACTTCTTATGTGTCTTTCGTAGTTCTAGTTAGTGTAAATAGTTACTGCATGTAGATTGTTTTAAGAATTCACTGCTATAAGTGTGGCTGTTTTGATTATATAGTTTTTACCAGCCACAGTGGGTTACACCTCCTTCCACACGTTCAGACCATAAACTGAAGGCATGAAAACTAAAGGAGGCGGTGTATCAATATTCATTAAAGATAAATACACCTCCAGATTGGTTAAACAGTATGATTCCCTGGAGATACTTCAGGTGCAATTAACTGTTGGTAGGACACCTATTCAACTCATTGCCAGCTACAGGACCCCCTTCTTGAATCACGACACCCATTCTGCCTATTTGGATCTACTTGAGTCTATCAAGATACATCCAAACACCATGGTTTTGTGCAATTCTAACTACCCATCCATTGACTGGGTAAATTACCCATGCTCAAACTCACTTGCCCAAAGGTTCCTCTACTTCAGTAACTCCAATGCCCTGAACCAGCTAGTTGACGCTCCCACAAAGCTTGCCAACATCTTGGATCTGGTACTTACCAGTATGAGGGACCGCTGTAGCACCCCCACTGTGAGGTCTTCCCTGATGAGATCTGACCACAAATCAGTCTCATTCAAAGTAAACCCCCAACAGCTCTTCAAAGTAGATTATAACCTCTTACAGGATGGTGTAAATACCTTCACTGCACCTCCCCCCTCAGAATGAACTGGCAAATCTGCTGAGTTGTACACCAGTGCTTTATATAACCACCAGTATAACTGTATGGACCTGGCCATACTTGATAGTACCAAAACAAGCTCCTCAAGGAAGAGCAAACTTGCCTGGTGGACAACTGCCATTAACAGGCTTTACAATAATAGGACGAAATTCCCATCTAAGAGTAAGAGGGAGTGAGTCCTAAACTGGAAACACTCCCTCCTCAGCTTAAACAATCAAAGAAGACTTCTTGTGAAGTCCTCCAAAGCAAATTATGAATCCAAATTAGCTTCCTCAATTAAGGACAACCATAAGGCGCTCTTTAGTTACATCCATAACCTAAAAGGAAAGGCTCAGATTTGTGCTAAACTGGTAGTTAATGATACCACATATACTGAGCCTGTGGACATAGCTAACACATTGGCCGACAGGTTCTGTGAAAACTTCACTCCCGTGTTCCCGCCACATGTACCTCACAACATCCGTACCATCTATCCCCTACCTTGTACCACAAAAGTGCAGGTTGTAAATGCCATCTCTAAGGCCAAAAGCACAGCATCGGCGGGATCTGATAACATCCCAGGCTGCATCCTACATGGGCTACAACAAGAATTAGCAACACCATTGGGTACTTGTTTCGATCATAGTCTAAGCACCGGCTTCATCCCAACTGAATGGAAAACTGCCATTGTTATTCCATTGCACAAAAGTGGTGGTTCCACTTACCCTGGGAACTATAGACCTATTAGCCTGACTAGCCTTATCTGCAAGGCCATGGAGCAAATCTTCATGGACTCTATCAACAAAGATATTGGCAATCTCCAAACACTTGACCCTACTCAGTTTGGATTTGTCAAAGGGAGATCATGCCTGTTAAACCTGGTGAACTTCTTCGAGGCAGTCACCAAACCAAGGCCCTGAATTAGGGGAAATCTGTGCATCCAGCCTACCTTGACTTAGCCAAGGGTTTTGACACTATCCCTCACTCAGGCATCATTGACAAACTCACGCAGCTAGGTATCAGCCCTTATATTATTAGATGGGGTCACTAACTGACTCACTGATAGAACACATATAGTCAAAACAGGGGAATCCACCTCCAACAGCATACCTGTAACCGGTGGTTTTCCACATGGATCAGTCCTGGGACCTCTACTGATTTAATCTATTTCTCCAAAGTACAAGAAAACACTAAAGGTCTGTGGCTAACAAAGTTTGCTGATAACTGCAAACAGGGAGCTGTTATACAATCTCCAAATGATCAACATCCTATTAGAGGGTCTTACACAAATAAATGATTGATGCCAAAGTCATGTCCTTAAACTCAATGCAAAAAAATGTATTATCATCTCTTTCAGTAAGAGCAATGTTCCTGCTATCACATTAATAGCTACACCCTAAGTACACAGTCAGTGTTGCGAGACCTAGGCAGTGGCACACAGGTTGACAGCAACCATTCTTTAATCACCATGTCTCCACAGTGGTAAGAAGGGGATTCTATATTACTCATCTCATAAGTAAGGGCATTGCCTCCACTAAAGAAGTGGTAGGATGGCAGAATGGTTAAGGTGTTTACCTTGCAGACACAAGATGCAGGGTTTGATTCTCACATTGAGCAATTGGCTAGGCTTAAAATGCCCCACAAGGGTGATTAGCCTAGTACCAACCTATAACCTCCATGTACTCGTCCTCATCAGTACAATAACTGAGTACAACTCCCCTTTTGGTATGTACCATTCCAAGCATCTGCAGCAATTGGAAAGACCACAAAAGTTCCTCACAAGGAAAATTCATGGTCTTCAGCATCTGTCCTATGTGGATCATCTGAAATTACTGTCACTTTATTCTGTTTCATACAGACTACTCAGATGTGATATCTGCCTTGCATATAAGACAATCTCTACTCTGCTTTATTGGAAATGGTGCATATCCACAAGTCAGATGGCACATGGGTTACTTGCTCTAAAGACCTTATCCTAGTACATGACATTAATAAAACCTGCTGGAGGGACATATTTGTCTCCCAGACATTACTGCAAACTATGAGCCATAGTTGAGTCCCCAAATGATATGGACATCCTACAGAAGATTCTCACTGAGACAGATGTCTAGTATCAGAGCCATGGCCTCAAGCTCAGTGCCAAAACCTGCATTGTCATCCCCTTTGGTAAAAACTCTGTACGCATGAACTACCACATAGGCAGCAGTCTACTTAATGCCAAATGTGTGATAAGAGACCTGGGTACCCAGGTGGACAGTAGTCTCTCCTTTGATAATCATGTCATCACAGTAGTCAGGAAATCATTCTACATGGCACACCTCACCACAAAATGGTTTTCATCTTGGAAAAAAGAGGTCATTGCCCCCCTCTACTCGACACTCATTAGACCCATTATAGAGTACAATGCCCCTTTTGGAATGTACCTCACAAAACATCTGCAGCAGCTGGAAAGGCCACAGAAGTACCTCACAAAGAGTATTACTGGCCTAAAACAGATGCCCTACACCAACCATCTCAAAAAACTCTAGCTTTACTCCGTAGCATATCGCCTACTCCGAGGTGATCTCTGCCTAACATCTAAAGCTATGTTAAACCCAGAGCTGTTGGACATGCTACACCTAAAGAAATCCCAATCCCTCCGAGCTACACTCTCTAGGGACCTAAACCTTGTCACCACAATAAAGAGGAAATGCTGGAAGGATAGATTCCTGTCCCAGAGACTTCCCATACTCTGGAACAAGTTACCAAACTATGTCAAGCAAAGTTCCTCATTAGCACTCTTCAAGAAAAATCTTGATAAGTGGATGGAAAATAGGAAATACACCCCATGGATCACTTCTGTGGCTCTGCTTGACAGGAGCACAGGAAAATATCTTTCTTGGGTGGCGTAAGCCAGGGAAACTTGTTGGCTAGGCTTACTTAGGCCCTTGGGCCGATAGCCTAGTATCTACCTATGAACCCATGAATCACACCTTTGGAATAGACTCCCACTTCATGTCAAACAAAGCACCTCATTGGCGCTCTTCATATGCAGTCTGGACGATTAGATGGGTAGCCATAAATTCACCATGGAAGTTCTACCCGTGTCCCTCTTGCACAGGGGCAATAGATGCTGATCATAGGACTTGGCTAGGTTTGAAAGAGCCCTATGGCCATTAGCTTAGTAACTTCCTATGATCCTATGTCATACAACTCTATGCTCAGAAGCATGATATACTTACTCCTGCCTGTTCCTGTGAGTAGAGGATATCAGATGCATGCCTAAACATCTAGCTGTAGCTCTTATTGCAGACCTACGTCATTGAAAGAAAGAATCTACAGAAAATTGTGGTATTTCACATTATTTGCCTCCATACAGTGCAAAGTGGTATACATTTGCAAACTGCAGAATGTGCTGCTATTGGAGGAGATTTGTCAGTTATAACCAGTGGTGTTTGGAAATATACTAGCAGCATGTGGAATAAAACCCAGTTCTGTGAAAATATACTGTATTCTGCACTAGTGTGATAAAATATAATTAAGAACCTGCTTAGATTTGTGTGCACTTGCACAGGAGTGCAGTCTACATAAGGAAAGTAATATGAATGTGTGCCCCTGCAAGCGTTATGTGTACACAGGTTATGCTGGCAACATACAAGCCTATCATGTCAAGACCACCTGAGCCTACATGTTCTTGACTATCCATATGGAGAGGGTATGGCCTGTTCACAATAGATGAAATCAAATGGTGCTACAATATGATTATGTCTACACATATGTTTATTCACATTTGTACTGTATAGCTGTATCAGATGTGTTTTTCTGTAGTTGTTACCCTAAAGTTTTCAGCAGGGAGGGATGCCTTCCCATATGCACACATAAAGGTCCTCGCTGAGAAGCTGAGCCCTGCAGGGTGTACATTTGAAAGTATCTGTAGCTACTTTATCTGGTCCAATAGCTGTCTCTTTTACTTTTATATAGCATTCATAGGTTATTATTGCACCTGGCGCTGTCATCTTGGCAGCACCTGTACAGTCTGTAGCTTTGTTTCTTGTGCTTGCAGATGTCTACATGTCTGGAAGGCAATGCAGAGAGGATGGATAGCTTCAGCCCTATTGAAGATGATGTTCTAATACAGTCACTCAGGACCTATGGACAGCACATGATGGTGAGGGGGGTGATGACCAACCTTTACAAGACCAGATCTTGCAGAAAATGGTTAATTAAATCATGCTATGTTTGGGTAGAATCACACACTTAGCAATACTGTGAAAATGGTTAATGAAATCATGCTATGTTTGGGTAGAATCACACACTTAGCAATACTGTAAGTGTGTCATCAGCATGATGTACTATGCTAAGACAAAGTCACATTCTATAGCAGCCAAACAGTTAGCCCTGAAAGAGCCACTGGGAACCACTAGGCTTACATCACTGGAGTAGATTTTGGTGCTACTGCATGAGGACAACAGTGCTGTGATCACCCCAGGATGAGTGTAAAGTAACAGTATGATGTACATAAAGCACAGTATTGTGGGACAAACATCTGGCAGTGATGCAATAGGTTAGTAACATATACAGCCAATCTATTTACAGCAGCATTGCACGTACAAACTGTAATCTGATCACAGAATATGCACCCAAATTTTTGTCATAGGAACATCAGATATTCATCCATGTCAGAATGATAAAAGAGGTATGTTTGGAGTGTATGCTTTTTCTTGTATGGACACATTAGGAGTTGTAGTACATGCAATCAAATTAATTCTGAAGCATCTTATGCCATGTATTCACAGACTTGACCATCACTAATAAGACTCTTCTAGACACTACGGTAGGGCAATGGACATATGCTAACAAGCTTTTAAAGGCTGACAGTGGCAAAAGGACACAATTTTCTGTGTCACAGTCAGATGACACAGTGACAATGTCCATCTCCATCCTGAATTGACTTCCACTGGTTGTGAAGGACAATGTTACAGCCTCACTCTTGTGTGAATTTGAGGCTACAGAATCTGAGCACTCACTCTTTCATGTCAGAAAGCACTCGCGATGATCACCCTGCAGCTGCAGTAGCAGATCAGTGTACTGCATCTGATGTGAGTAAACCCTCCATAGCACAATCTTGGATAAATGTCCAAAGGCATAACATGTCACATTTGGCCCCTGACATGTCAGCAGCACTAAGAATCACTCAGGTGGTATGTCAGAGTATTATCTAGCCAGCATATTCTGCCACTCAGTTTGATATGGAGTCGATTACTACCTTACTGTGTGGTATTCATGAGGACCTTTTCCACCTCTATCTGCAACTGCGCAAGGATATGGAGACTACAGGTTATTTCATTAATAATATAATGAGGTCTGGGATGACATAGACTGCCTCTATTTTCACCTCCATGTGGAAGGCTTTCAATGCCAACATCACTGCCCTCCTGAGCAGAAATGTTCATGGCTGGGTAAGGTATGAACCCAGGATGACCACTACAGGGCACTCTGGCATCACCTGTGTCAGAAAGATTACAACACTCTGCAATGCTTCCTCATGGACAGAAAAGTCACCCAGCATCTATTAACAATGGATACCATCCAGGTCGTGGTCATACAGTCACATTCCTTCCCTGCGAAAAGAAGCCCTGAGTTCTACTGCAAAATGCCAGTTAGGTGGTTCCAGGTCATAGTCATGGAGTGGCTGACTGTACATTATGCCACCATGAGACCTTCATTTACACCTCCTGTGACATGCTCCCTGTACCCAGTGTATGTGCGGGAAGCCATGCGTTATTGTGTCCCTTGGCATTTGTGTACATGATAATCACAGTGACCTGCTTTAGTCTCCATCCTGTCCTATGACATATTGCGGTGATGTCTATAGTGATCTAGTTCACCGTCCATCCAATCTTATGCGGTATACGTGGTGATGTCTAATATGCTTTGTGTCCTAAATACAGACTGACCAGTACAGCCTGTTACTTACACTATGCATTGTGTTTGCCCTGTATATCAATTTACTGCTACTGTTTGCTCTTTGGAGTACATAGGTTTGGATTAGACACTGATTGTTCACTTTCACTGCCATGTAGTCTGACTATCACTGTCTGGGCAAGGTGTTTTGTGACTGCTGATGGTTCTTGTTGCTCTTCATCATTATGAAATAATGTTGCAGTGTCTTCCATGCTAGTCATGTATGTGCTTGTCACTGCTGCATCACAGCAATGAGGCTGACCAGCCTGTTTCCTTCTGATCATGTCGTATAGCATGGCACTTGCTAGAAACTTCCATTGGGCTATATCACTGTCAGCCTGCAGTGCACCCCCAGATATAAAGAGGCAGCAGAAGTAGGCTTCAAGCTGGTTAAACACAAGATCTGAGATGTAAACAAACCTATTAGGTGTCATAATTGACAAACGACTAAAATTTGATATACACATTTCCAACACAATCAAAAAAGTTCATAAGAAAATGAGAACAATGTATTCAACAAAAAATTCTTAACAGCCACTGCAAAGATAGCCATAGCTACTTCTCTCCTCACTCTTATATGCCTCCAACATACTTAACAATCTCAACAAGTCTGGTCTAAGTAAATTAGAAGCATGTTACAATACGTTTGCCAAATTTGCAACAGATTCCACACACTCACTACATCATTGTTAATACCTAAAGAGTTTTTCTTGGTTGGAATTACACCATATTCTAAACTATAACCAATGAATAATGGCATATAAAATAATACATAATCCTGATAATGTACCTTCCTCTAAAGAATCTTCTGCAACCCCACTCTAATACTCATATTCTTTGATCATCTAACAAAGATTTACTCCAAGTAACCAAAGTATCTAATACAGCAGGCAACTCTCTTTACTCCAACATTGTTGCAAAAAATCGAATGCCCTTCCACATAGTATTAGATCCATAAGCAATCTTAATCACTTCAAAATATCTCTCAAAATGGCACATATGAATCTTGGTTCAGCACATGTAATACCCCAGGTTAAACATTAACTTAAGCATTACTTTTACAATTTGATTGTATGTGCTAACTCTATTAGCAAATATTTCTCAAAAGGCACTTATATGAATCCTGGCTTTGCACATGAAATACCCCAGGTTAAACACTAACTTAAGCATTACTTTTACAATTTGATTGTATGTGCTAACTCTATTAGCATATTTCTCTTAACAACACCACTCCTGTATTAGTAGTCACATTCCTAACAGCAAGTCTAATCATTAAAATACTATTAACTATCCACTACTTATGTTATGTTTTTCCACAAACATATGTTAAACCATGTATTTTTTGTCTATTAACAAGTGTTTAATACCTTGCTCTACTTGATTACTGTGTATACTTTTTTACATTTTTGTATTTGTGTTTGCACTCATTTTATGAATTGTGTCTATTATTTTAGCATTTTTGTGACAATTTGTGTGTAAAGAAACCATAGTCAAAAACCTTTCCAAACCAAACTTCAAACTACTTGCATCTGAAGTGGAAAGCTTCACTATTCCTTTGCAGAAGGATAATGATATCCAGGATGCGGAATCCTACACCAAGGCACTCTATATGCATCTTCAGGATTGCATGGACCGTGCTATCCCAAATAAAACCAGGACTCCTTCCTCAAGCAAGAAGAAACCAGTCTGGTGGACCCCGGCCATAAGCAAACTTTACAATAAAAGGAGGAGACTTATACAAAAAAAGGCCAAATCTCAAGTAGAAAAATCATCCCTGATCATCATTAGTAAGAAATTGAGGGCCCTCATCAAGTCAACGAAAGCTAATTTTGAAAAGAAAGTTGCCAAGGATGCCAAGGATAACCATAAGGCCTTCTATGGCTACATCAAAAACCTAAATGGCAATGCTCAGGTCTGTTCTGAGCTAGTACAAAATGGAACAAAATGCACTGACTTTTCTGACATTGCCAACATCTTGGCTGACAGGTTCAGTGCAAATTTCTCCCCCCCACCTCACCACCTACAGGGCCTATTACCATTCTAGGGGATTGTGCAAGTCCAATTATTACTGATACATTGGTTAACAAGGCTCTATCTAAAGCTAAAAACACTGCCTCCATGGGACCAGATGGTGTCCCAGGCTGTGTCATACGCAAGCTCCAAAAGGAATTAACCCCGCATCTTAATACCCTGCTCAGTCTCAGCCTCTCCACAGGATATGTGCCCATAGAATGGCGCACGGCAGTGGTGGTCCCACTACACAAGGGTGGGGCCACAACTGACCCTGGGAACTACCGACCAATAAGCCTGACCAGTCTGATCTGTAAGGCTATGGAGCGAATCATTATGGAACTCATAAATGGAGAGATTGGGAACCTCCAGTCGCTGGACCCCACACAGTTCGGCTTCGTCAAGAGCAGATCATGCCTCCTGAACCTGGTGGATTTCTTTGAGACAGTTACTCAGGCTATAGATAGGGAAAGGAGGTACACACGGTTTACCTTAACCTTGCTAAAGCATTTGACACCATTTCCCATTCAGGTATTATTGATAAGCTCACCAGCCTGGGCATAAACCCTTATGTCACAAGATGGATCGCAAACTGGCTCTCAGACAGATCCCATAAAGTAAGAGTAGCGGGATCTATGTCCGAATCCAGACCAGTAATGAGTGGTGTACCTCAGGGCTCTGTCCTGGGGCCCCTCCTGTTTGTCATATACTTCTCAGAAGTACAGGCAAGCATGGAAGGGCTGTGGCTGACTAAGTTTACAGACAAATGCAAACTGGGTGCTATAATAGAGTCTCCGGCCAACATGGAGATCCTCCAGAAGGGCCTAAATGAGACTTATGCATGGTGTCAAAGCCATGGTCCCAAGCTAAATGCAAAAATATGCGTAGTAATCCCCTTTGGAAAAAACCCGCAAACTACAACATAGGAGGTAATCCCCTGAAATCTGAAGAAGAAATAAGGGATCTAGGAACCCAACTAGATAGTCAGCTTTCCTTTGATAACCATGTTGCCAAAGTGGTTAGAAATCCTTCTATGTGACCCATCTGATCATGAAAGGGTTTGCATCAAGATCTAAGGATGTAATGGTGCCCCTCTACTCTTCCCTCATCAGACCCATTATTGAGTACAATGCACCAATTGGAATGTACCTGACTAGACATCTCCAGCAGCTGGAGAGACCACAAAGGTACCTAACCAAGAGGATTACTAGCCTCAAACAGTTGCCCTATGCAGCACGATTGAAAAAGCTAAGACTGTTCTCTGTTGCATACCGCTTTCTCAGAGGCGATCTCTGTCTAACGTACAGAGCCATGTCCAACCCAGAATTGTTGAACATGCTCCATCTTAGCAAAACCAAATCTACTCGAGCTACATGCTCTAGGGATATAAACCTCAACACAACAATGAATAGAACATGCTGGAGGGATAGATTCCCTTTGCAGAGACTTCCCTTACTATGGAACAGGGTCCTGATCTACATAAGACAGAGCCCCTCACTATCACTCTTCAAGAGGTACCTTGATGAGTGGATGGGTAACAGAAAGTTTACACTGTGGATCACACCAACAGCACTACTAGATAGGGGCTAAGGGTACTAGCTGCTAGTACAAGGGTCTAGGGAACTACTAAAGGGGCGGTGAATACCGCCCAACGTGGCTGGACTAATATATGCCTTTGGGCAGATAGCCCAGTACCAACCTATAAACCTATTACTGGAGATTTTCTCCCCAGGGCTCCGCTCAAAATGGGCACTGTCCCAGAACCAAGAAGGAGCAGGTGCCAAGTTGGAAGCAATCTCTCCATTGTCTGAATAAGTAAATAAGGTCACTGGTGAAATCTTCTAAGGCTAACTTTGAGTCCAAATTGGACACATCCACTAAGGACAATCACAAGGATTTCTTCACATATGTCCACAATCTCAAAGGTAACACCCAAATCTGCTCTAAACTGGTGGTCAAGAGCACCACATACACAAATACCATAGATATAGCCAACCTGCTGGCAGACAGGTTCAGTGAAAACTTCACCCCCCTCCCATCAGTAAACCAGAACATCCCCAACACCTGCCCCTTCCCCTAATCATTAGGGAGCAGGTCTTTAGTTCCCTCTCAAAGGCAAACAAATATAACCTTTATGAGACCCAACAACATCCCTGGCTGTGTCCTACATGAACTCAGGCAAGAGGTCTCAAAACCATTAGGCACCCTATTCAATCAAACCCTGAGCACTGGCTTCATCCCAGCTGAATGGATGACAGCCACTGTCTTCCCTCTGCACAAAGGTGGAACGTCCATGAATATAGGCAATTATAGGCCTATCAGCCTAACAAGCCTGATCTGCAAGGCCATGGAAAACATTATCATATTATAAACAAGGACATTGGCAACCTCCAAACACTTGACCCCACACAGTTTAGTTTTGTCAAAGGGAGATGATACCTGCTAAACTTGGTCGACTTCTTTGAAACAGCCACCAAAGCCATGGACAAGGGGAAGATGGTGCACACCACCTACATTGACATAGCCAAAGCCATCGACACTATTCCCCACTCGGGCATAATAGATAAACTCTCCCAGCTAGGCATCAGCCCATATATTACCAGATGAGTAGCTAACTGGTTCACTGATAGAATCCACTCAGTCAAAATAGGGGAAGCCACCTCTAGTAATAGAACCGTAATGAGTGGTGTACCTCAAGGATTAGTCTTGGAGCATCTACTGTTTGGGATATATTTTTCTGAGGTGGAAGCCAAACCCAGTGGTCTGTGGCTGACCAAGATTGCAGATGACTGCAAGTTGGGCACTGTCTTAAATTCCACTAGTGATGTCAACATCCTGCAAGAGGGTCTTACCCAAACTAATGAATGGTGACAGAAGCATGGCCTCAAACTGAGTACCAGGAAATGCATCATTATCCCCTTTGGGGAAAATGTTGTCCCCACAAATTATCACATTATTAACAATGTAGTAAGTATACAATCAGTTGTGAGGAACATGCGCACCCATGTTGATAGCAACCTGACTTTTGACCACCACGTTGCCTCCATTGTATGGAATGCTTTCTACATGGCCCAATTCATAAGTAAGGATATTTCATCCAAGAACAAGGAGGTCATAACATCCCTGTACTCCTCCCTTATCAGACCCATTATCGAGTAAAATGCCCCCTTCGACATGAACCTTGCCAAGCACATCCTGCATCCTGACCAGGAAAATCCAGGGTCTCAAAGAATTATCCTATACAGATAGGCTACAATCCCTGTCCCTCTACTCAGTCTCTTACAGACTACTCAGAGGTGACATGTGTCTGGCATACAAGGTCGTCTCAGAGCCAGCCTTGATGGAGATGCTGCATAACCATAAGTCAAACTCCATTCACACATCCTGCACGCAATGCCTCAACCTGGTCTGTGACATTAATAGAACTTGTTGGCTGGATAGATTTGTGTCCCAAAGACTCCCCCGTCTGTGGAATAGACTCCCTCTCCATGTCAAGCACAGTACCTCACTAGTCCTCTTTTGCAAGAACTTGAATGACTAGATTGGAAACAGAAAATACAGCCCTGGGATACCACCTATGACCCTGCTGGACAGGGGAAAGAGGTGCTGACGTTGTGGGAACATGGGAGAAATTCTTGGCGAGGTTTATAATGGCCTGTGGGCCAATAGCCTAGTATCATCCTATGAACCTATGTACATACATTATGTAGCCCTATACATTTTACTGGGGTGGTAGAGTGGTTAAAATTGTTGCCTCACAGCAAGAAGTTCTCATGTTTGATTCACAGCTTGGAGTTCCTTCTTTGTGGAGTCTGTATGTCCTCCCTGAATAAATATAGATTTTCTCTGGTTATTCCAGTTTCCTACCAACTCCAAAAACATACAGTAGGTTTACTGGTGACTCTAAATTCTCTGAGTGTGAGGCATGTGTGTTATGTGGAGAATGGTCCTGCAATCAACTTCTATTCTGCATTTGCTTACTAACCTTCATGGATGGTGTAGTCTGTTCATGGAGTAGCTCTGGAAGTTGGACATGACTTGAGCCTAGACAGATGGATGGGTATATATTATTTAACCATACCTGCACTTAACAGCTTGATTGATCTATGGAATATCACCTTTCATGAATAAGCAATATAGCTGCCTTAGTGCTGAGCAGACATAATTGCTTTAATCTATTGTGAACTAAGTACTACCTAGGATTTTGCAGAATGGTAATTTTTTCTTTACACGTTTCTGTGGCTTTGAAGCAGGCAGATATTTATTGCTAAGTGTGTGTGATCCATGACACCCAGTACCTCAGGGTGGTGAGAGATAATATAGAAGCTGTTTAATGCAGTTGCTGTCTCCTGTGATGTACCGAGAAACCAGATATTCTTATCCACAGGAAGAAGCATAAATTCAAGGATCTTCCTCAGTATTTGAAAAGCAGAAGACTGTGCTATACCTATACCTATAGTGTCATCTGATGGTCCTTGAACATTCCCAGTATCTAAGATAGTCATGATATGCATATGTCCAGGTCCACAGGGGCAGGAAGACTATGCATTCCTGTAGATTTCACATATGGGTGATACATGTTTCCCATGGTCTGTAGAATATTCTGTCATACAAGGAAACAGACCTCCTGATCAGTGAAATTATGAAACATTATCTGCTGCCAGTATCATCTTCATTGCCACTTGATGCCTTCTCTTGCAAATTGATTGCATGTTTCACCCCCTAATAGTTAATGCATGCTGCTTCATGACTGTTGTTGTGATTATCAGTACCTTTGTTGTTAACATCACCAACACTTTCAATGTATTTTGCTCTTCTATACTGTGGTGCAGACTGCTGTGCAACTTCCGTCAGCTATAATTGTGACTCATGACTCTGTTCTCCGTGTATGCATGCATTTGTGTATCATGGTTACATTTACTTGCATGCCTTCTTTTATATGTCATTATGCAAATTCATACACATTTACATACATTTTATTTAGCACCCTTATGCTTGCTCACCATGGCAGAACATGGAATTGTGGCTTCCTACAAGCTTGTGCATGGCCATTCCTCATGCAAAAGAGCATGGGTTAGTATTTTATTTTTATTTATTTTGCATTTGTGAGAAAAGCTCCAACACAGATAATTTTATACAGTAAAAAATAATCACAAGTTCATGACTGTTGCTGTGATAACATCCATCTGTCTAGGCTCAAGTGTATATGTAACTAGGCTAGGAATTTCAGCCACATGTTTCTATTTAATTATTATGAGTGTGGCTTGGAATATCAATTAAAAGTGTCAAGTTGTTATCACTACAAAACTCCCTCTCTGTGCTCTTTCAAGAAAAATGCTAAAAGGACCAGACAAAATTATCCCTTACTAGGTAAATGGGGATGGTGAAGCACATATTAGTTTCAAGCTCAGTACAATTAACTGATAGAAAAATGCACAGGAATGAGATGCCTGGGCTTGGAAATGCTGAGTGGACATGATTAGTAGATCGCTTTTTACCTTTGATGGTAGAAGGACTTCAACTTAATAGAAAGTACAGGTGTTTCTCTTTGCTGAGTCAGATCCACCCCTGAATTACACATCCAACATTATTAGCTATATCAGAAGAAAATTTTCATCTTAACTCAAACTTCAGGTGTCTTTGTCTCATGAGTCAGATGCGCCTCACCACTATAGATTTAACATTCTTAGTGCTGATGGTAGGCAGATTTAATCCTACCAAACATTGCTGGAGCCTTTATGTACTGCGTCAGATGCACCACAGAACTGCACATTCAAAATTCTCTGATTGCAGGCTGATTTTATTTTAATAACCACTTCAAGTGCCTTCCTGTAATGAATCAGCTGTGCAACAACACTTCAATATTCTTAGCTATGGTGGTAGTCTGATTTCCTTCTTAGTAAAAAGGTAAAGTGTCTTTCTGTACTGGGTTAGATGGGCCATACCTAGTAATATAGCGTGGGTAATGCTGGATTACCACGGTTGGCGCGTGGTTTAAAACCCTCGAGAAGCCAACCGCTAACCGTGGAAATCAACATAGCTCCCTTCCGCAGCTGTCTGGTATTCGTTCTGATGTACTGCGACGCTCTCGCAGACATATCAGAGCTGTGGGCAAAAGCAGCGGGAGAGATCTCCGAATCTTTTTGCTTTTTGCTATGTTAAAACTGTCTCACTGATGTCTCCGTTGCTTATTTTGAGATCTCTGTTGCTTTTAAACCTGTGTCGCTATGTTAAACTCTTTTAACATAGCGCTGGTTGAGCTGGCCAATCAGCATGCACGTTTTAGGGGAGGAATTGTATAATACACAGTAATACACATTCTTAGTTCTGAGGGTCAGCAGATTTCAGCTTAACAACAGTTTTATGTGTCTTTTCTCTAAGCAATATCCATCCAATATTCTGTGCTCTGAAGTCTAGAAGCTGACAAAGAAGACAGGAGAGATCACTCTGGGTATGAACACACTGTAGAATGGTAAGCTATGCAGATAATTAACTGAGACACAATAAACATGCAATCAGTGGATAGGGAAATCTGATACAACAACACAGACAATATAATCGTTGCATCACATGCTTAAAGAAAATAAACCTGAGCAGGACTGATATGAATACAAATGACAATGAAAAGGAGCACGGCGTGAAGCTTAGCGGTGCTTTGTGTGTGTGTGTGTGTGTGTGTGTGTGTGTGTGTGTGTGTGTGTGTGTGTGTGTGTGTGTGTGTGTGTGTGTGTATTGTGGGGGCTAAAATTTTTAAATTTTTATGAGTCTAAAGGTTAAGTAAGAGACAGTCAAATAATGAGTGACTGAGAAAGAAGGTGCAGATTGGGTTAGTATTATAGGATTAAATCAGAGGAAATACAGACCGAAGAAGCAAACATTGCACATGGCACTATACACAGTTTCACATAATGGAAACTTAGTTTTACACGATGACAAATATTGCAAAGATCTCTTACAGTTGTCATATTTCATTTTGGAATGTATATGGCTACAGCATATTTTGATTTGTCATTTATCCCATGCCAACTCATCTTTTCCATGATGTGACAGTAACACTGATGCAAAAGAAATACTCTAGCAAAACATTTAGTCATTAGACTCAGTTTTATATTTTTCATGATAGCCACCATTAAATGCATCTTTACAAGTTCTGTCTTTTCTGCTGGGAGATCTGTCCATTATATATACTGAAAGATAGTTTATCAGGTTCCTTTTCCAGTTTAGTAAAACAATTCCTCACACACTTGCTTTGGCTAATCTGAACAAAATAAAGGGCTCTTCTCAAAAAAGCATGACCAAAGGGGAGGGGAGGGAGTTATATTAGGGCTATAAATCCCACCTATCTATGCTGCATACTGTGTCCATTAAATCTTATTGCTTAATGTAGTTGATGCTGAAGTAAATGAATCTTGGAGGGAAAGAACAATTTCTCCTGATATACAAGTCTTTGAATACTGGCAAAGTAATTTATCAAGATTTTAAAACACGTGTGTACAGCATTTACAGAGTTTCAAATACAGGCATACATTTCCACATGTGCACACACTCACTCTCATACACGTACACAAGTGCATGCCTACACACACACGCACAAATGCACACATACAAATCTATACACACAAGAGAACAAGGAATTCTACATGCCCCTGTAATTTGCTCTTTTGAACCAAGTTGTGATAGTGTCTGATTTCATTATACTTTAAAACCAATAAAATGCAGAAAAAATAGAAATTACATTAGATTTCAAAATTAAAAGCATTTCTAAATTTTCCAGACATGAACACATTTCTACTTTTACCAGTACTAGGATTTAACTCCAGTATGAGAAAACGTAAAATTTGATCCATCCCTCAAAAAGGACTCTTTCACTTTGTCATGAACATCAAAGTGAGATTTAATGAATCCTTTGAATGCTGTTTTGTTATTTGCAGTTTTATAAACCTTCTTTTAGCACATCAGTAGACTAAAGCATATAATTAGAAAAAGGTGAATGTCATATAACAGTTGTTTCTTCTAACTTTTCTTCAGCTTATTTCCCAACAAAGTACTCCCAGATTAAGTTATAATGTGGCTGAAATTGGTCATTCAGTGCTGCTTAGCATGCTTTCACTACAAGATAAACTTCCATGGAAAATTCTATAAATTCTGGTGTGCTAATAATTCTAGCAAAATATTATCAGTAATCTTTTGTCACTTATTCTCATGGTTTATTAACTATCATACAATTTATTCATGAATTAAGAGTTTGAATTGCAACTTGTGTTGAAAATTTTTCTCTCTCTTTGTCACTCATTGATAACTGTTAATGTTTTTCTTTCTTTTTATTCTGTGTAGAAGGTAATGGTTAGTTAATCTCTATATTTCATGTGATTGTCTTATTGTCTTAAAAGTAATGGGGTATGCTTCTCAATAGTATCAAGTAAAATTTTTGCACATCTCATCTTCTCACATACAAAGATTATGCAGGTGTCTATCTATCTTTCTGTCTATCTACTTATGTAAAAGCATGCATATATTCACGTACATATATGTGGGTTACATGGATGTGAATATCTGTGTATTGTAGGTGGTGTGATTTTATGAATCTGTGCAGGTGTGTGTGCGTGCATGTGTGTGCGTTTGTGTGTGTGCTTGAATGTGTATAGAAAGACAGGTGTAGACATATAGAGTTAGATGTAGACATATAGAGCTCTTTCTGTATATGTGTACATACACACACACACACACACACACACACACACACACACACACACACACACACACACACACACAAGTCAGAGAATTATTACATCCACAAAGTGAAGTGCTAGGGAAATTCATCAAACATTCTTTCTGTCATTTGCTGTACGTGTAGAACGGAGAAAGAGTGAGTGCTTCAAATATACTGAACATTTCCCATTAGCATGTGGAACTATATGGGCAAGTTCTTTCAGGTTAGGAGGGTAAAGTTTAAAAAAATGGCAAGGAAAGGGATAGATTTCTTGCTGTGCATACGTGTTTGCATCCGACTGTCTTACAAAGTGGTAGAATTATGGAAAGAATTCATTGTAAGATAAGGTGTAGGTTTGAGGATAGAGGCAGGGGTAAGATTAGGAATATATATATATATATATATATATATATATATATATGTGTGTGTGTGTGTGTGTGTGTGTGTGTGTGTGTGTGTGTGTGTAATCATACACATGCATACATACACATAATATCTAGCATATATTGTCCACACACACACACACACACACACACACACACACACGTAGTTATGTATATGTGAATATAGATAGATATATAACTAGATTTATATGTGAGCATTTATGTAAATGTATGTATGTCAGTGTGTCTCTGCATGTATGTGTGTGTATCCCCATCTTTGTTTGTCCATTCATCCTTATACTTGAACGATTCATTCCAAAACTTATACAAGAAACATCCTATTACATAAAACATAATAATACAAAATGTCTTTACACAGTTTTATGTAGAAGTAGCGCAGCTCAACACAAAAAAAAGTTTCTCAACCTTTAAAACCCTGCACCACAGACAACAAATAGAATATGCTTACCTCTGTAACAAAATAGTCATAGAAATAACACTTAATGCCTTAATTTGATGAATGGCTGTTTGGTAAAATTTGATTAGTAAAAGGCTTTATGTAGGCATAACTTCATATGTACCATGTATAAATCTGCATTATCTAATTTTCAGTATAATGCATTGTGCCATAACTGAAAGGAAAGAGCTGCCCTTTCCCCATTTTGCAAGCTTGACAATTTTGTGATGGGCTGTAAGAGTTTTCATGAAATAACCACTTTTGACAGGAAACAGTGATGTGGAAAATATGCAGATGCTATGAAACCTCATCTGTCTTTTATAGTAAACAAAAATGTTTCTTGGGATTTCAATGGTTTTAGCCGCATTTGCTATGATTTCCCTGTTTACCTGCAAAAAAAAAAAAAAAAAAAAATACTATAAGCATGCTTTACATTATAATACAGCAAAGCTACCCTCTAATTTATACTGTCTTCCATTTTTCCAGGAATAATTACAGACTTTGTACTAACCTGAATATAGTAGGGATATAATATGTTTTTTTTACATCCTTGGCTATATCACTAATTCAGACACTGACAGTTCTTCTTATCATTTTTTTAAACTGGCAATCTTCTTTATTTAGACACTACATTTAACATATGGGTCAGGATTCAATAAACTCTGTGTGGGTTCCACACAGAGCCTACACAGAGCTTATTTGCATATGTGATACTGCTCATCACGCAGCATATCCCAGCATTGCACCATGAATATTAATGATGGCGGCATGTGTAAGGAAGGTTTTGCGGCTTTGCCTCAGTGTTGCTGGCTGCAAAACCTGTACACTGAATGTGGATCATTCCACACAACCTTTTAGTGCATGAAATGTGGTCAAACACTAAACTAATGGGGGGGGGGAAGGGTCTGCATGCATTTTCTGAAGGATATGAAGTACAAAACAGAAATGTATGTCATTATATATTCATTCAGTCTTCAGTAATTTCCCAATAAACCACACATTTTACAAGGAACAGGCCAAAAATATGATTCAAATATCTGGACATTCTGCAGAACTCTGGACAGTGTCCCTTTTCTGCTTTAATTAATTTATTTATTTATTTATTTTTTTTGGCCAGTGTTTGCATGATGTGCCACTTGGCATAAACGTGTTTAGCTGTGTTCGCCTGATTTGCACGAAGAGCAGTAGTGCACAAACTAGTGGAATGGAACGGGTCTATATTATTTTATCAAATTCAGTTCAGCAAACTGCATGTACATTGAAATGCAGTTCACTGAACTGTTAATAGTTAGATCGCAGTACAGGGAGAATTGAAAAATTTGCCCCTTCCTCACTGTAGTGCAATATTGGAGTTGGTATACATAATTAGAAGAGGGTGTGGTGGGTGCAGCCCCTCACAAGAGCGAATTCACTGAACTGCATTTCCGATGTACATGCAGTTCACTGAATTCAGTTTTCAATAAGATAATATAGACCTGAATGGACCACAGTAGACAGGACCCAGACAGCTGCTTATATAAACCAGGTACATTCAATTAATCATATCGTGCATCATACAAATATAGTAAGCGGTGTTGCACTACTATTAACAGCAAGAACCTTATAATAACTACTAACATATCAGATATCATCTCACCAACCTTATGGCAGCAAGTGTTAAGTGTAGTTGTGGAGTGCTGATGGTCCGGGATTCTAGTACAGAGTAAGCGCATTTTGTTTTACTGTTGTGAGATGTGAGATTGCAAATTCTAGCAATGAAATGCAACATGCACAACTTTTTTCTCAACCTTCTTGTGGTAATAGCTGTTAGTGTAGGAGAACTGCATACATTGTACATTTGACTAGCACATTTACACAAGTACCTGTATACCTAATAATCTAGAAGTGACATAATTCAAAACTGTTGTGCATCGCCTACCATCGCACAAACACAGTGCACACCAGTGTACACCCTCAGCTACCATGTTTGCATGATGTTAAGTGATAAACAACATTTTCAAATGTTGCAAAACCAAAATGTGTGCACTCTCAGTAAGCGTGAGATGTGCAATAGGCTGGAAAACATCAACATGCGATGTGCAAATTGTAGGGAATGCTCATTATACATTTTGCTTGAATTATGGCAGGCATGTCAGGAGTTGCTGGAGACGGTGTGTGCTTTTGGAAGCAGAGGTAGGGTGTACAGGAGTCCAAAGTTTTTTTTGGATTCCTACTTAAGGAGCATGAGCCTCAGTTGCTGCATGACTGTTTTGCCTCAGAATATAAATCTGAAGCCTGGAAGAGTGTTGCCAAGCCTTTAACCAGTGCTACAGGTATACCCTGCACTGGTGAGTAATTGACACATCACCGGTTGACCTCCAAAGGAGAAAGCAGGATATCCTCAACCTTTGGATTAAGGAATTTCATACAGGGGACACCACACAGATTTGTAAGTATCAATTTCAGCTGGTAATTGTAAGAGTTAAAAGCGGAATATAGTCAGGATTGGTATTCATAACAGCGTTCTGTTTTTTCCACAGCTGTTGCAGAGTGAGCCTCGAATGTTCAGTCCCATGCTGCAGACTTAGTAAGGATTTGAAAAGCATGTGGTATGTATGCATCAGAACAGTACTGTGCAAATAGTATTTTAATAGTGATAGTAATGATAATAATAATAATAATAATAATAATAATAATAATAATAATAATAATAATAACAATAATAATAATAATTTGTATAGTAATTTTGTAGCATTAAAAGTTAAGTACCGCTTAGTTGGTATTTAACACAGTTGTATCAAACTGCGCATGCATATTCCAACTGTAAAATAAATTATGCATGCCTTAGTCTATAGCACAAAGCAATGGTGTTATACTCTCAAATAACAGTGAGCATGCATCTCTAAACTGTAAAATGAAAGTATGCATGCAGTAGTGTGTAGGACAAAACAGTACAGTATTTTAGAGTAGTCTTTGCTTGTGGGTTCAAAAACCACACTTCTCAAAAATACAATACTGTCAGGTTTTCATGATTATTGGACTATAACTTCATACCTCTATACAAGTGGCACAAGTGACCTTCTGTAAACTGTAATCAGTATAATTGGAACACGCATATGTGCAAGATATGCACACATCAAGGAGTGGTGGTTACAATCTGTACACTAGTGTGCCTCTGTTATAAACTGGGTAGTCGTAAAAGTAAGGAAGAAATATGTTAGGAGTTTGTAGTGTTAAAACTAAAGGTAACAAAATAGAGTCAAATAATTGTGTCAATGCTTTGTATGTCACATATGAAGTTATTAATGTTCTCCCTTTTTTTCTCTCACCCCAACCTCAACTCTTTTCTCTCTCTCTCTCTCTCTCTCTTTTTTTTCTTTTGTTTTTGTTGTTTTTCCTACAGTACAGTGGGGTAGGCCTGTACCATGGGACCCACCTGCCCCCACTCCACGGATAAAGCACCCTGCCCAGCATGTCTGGTGCAGAATCTGGTTGCACCCACTCTGCTATTCCTGCACTACCCAGCCCCTCAAGTAGCTCTGCCCTAGAGGAAAGGCATGCGGCTCCCTCCAGGATCAGTGGCAGAGGTGATGCATTTATCACCTGTGATGAACTGCCAGTGATGGTGCATAGGATTGTGTGCTGCACTGTGGGCACATGCCTACACTGGATGGAGTGCCTGCTCTCCATCCTCATGCAGAGCACTAGGAGAAGGCATAAATGTCAGGCACTGTGGCCAGTGGTGCAGTGAAATGATAGTGATGACAGTCTACTCGGTAAGAACCAGATTCCTGCTGTCAACTGCCTCAACATGCATGGGATTAGAATTTCACAACCTCTCCCCAGCCATGGTGTTTACCACCTCATGTGTCCTTCACCATCCCTGTCTCATGTCTTGTTTGTCTTGTCTGTCTGCAATTGCTTCCTCACCTGCCTAACTTACCTCACCCAGGCATTCCTACATCCCATCCCCAGCAGTCCTCTCTCTCTCTCAAAAAAATAAATGGGCACCTGTCCCACAAAAGAAAAATCATCCCATACATAGTTCTCCATTTCACACGTGTCTTCATGACATGCATGATTTGGTCCAATTTGCTATAAAACAGATTGTGTTGTGGTCACCCCTCTCTCTGGAGGTTACAGTCCAAATTCAGCAAAATCTGTACATATATGTTCATGTTATATTCTTGAAGAAATGGATAGCTATGGTGCTTTCCTACATCTTTCCTACATGTTCTTACAATCCTTTCACTTTGTTTTTTCCTCTGCTTGCTCCCCATTTCACCATTTTCCTGTCTTCCCCATTTAATTTCTTTAAAGAATTATTGTGCAATGGTGCACATTGCACAACAACGTGAAACAATGGTAAATGGCAGCAATATAAGTAGATATATTTAAAGTATCATACACACTTTTAAAATTACTACTTCCACTCGTATTCGAACTTGGTACCATCTGCCTCCAACAACAATGCATTAACACTTGCTGCTACAGAGTCAGTTAGTTAGCAGATGTATTTAATGCATTCAATAATAAGTGACACAGTTTAGGAAATATTTCCCTTTTCACGCCAGCATGCTTGCTCCCCATATCACTAATGTCATAGCTTCTTCATTAAATTTCTGTGAAGCAGCATTGCTGGGTCCCCTGTAATGATTTATAAAGCATTGCTTGATACTCATTTAGTTTTGTACAGCAGTAGTGTGTGATGTTGCATGATGCTACTCATTGCTCAGCACTGATAAGCAACATTATGACCAAAATACTTTAATGTATTACCTATACCTATATCATTTGCCTAAAAAGGAACTTATCACTGCATTAAGTGTATTAATTCTTGCAGCCAGAGATTCAGTTACATAGTAGGTGTACACAACAACTTTGATATACAGTCTCTAAAATGCACCTGCTAATCAAATGAGTCTGTAGCACCACCTGTAAATGTTATGATAGATGCATTTTTTTTATTCAGATGGTACTTGGCTCACATCCAGGTGTATGTAATAGTTTCAAATAATTTTACTTGAAAATCCAAATTCTGAAGTGTGATAGTTGGTACGGAGTGCCAAAAATATAGATGGTACTGGCTTCCAATACAACTATATAATATTTATAACTAGTTTGGCTGTAGCCAAATGTTACTATTAATTGAATATGTCTGGTGTATGTTTGCCACTGAGTGGGTCCTGTCTACTACCTGGGTGTCTCAATTGTCTGGTTTGTGCACTGCCACTCTACAAGATGTGCATAGCCAAAGCTGTTTATTCCTAGCAGCTCATCACGCAAACATTGCCCCCCCCCAAATTAAAAAGTATAAAAATGGAGAATTAGTTGAAATGCAGAAAATCAATCTATGACACACACAGTAGAAACTGTTAGTACACATGAGACATGACTACATAGGTGGATCCCAAATCTCACTTCAATGCACCATCAGAAGGCATGGGGGGGGGGCTTATCCATCTTTGCTCCACAGGCAGCTTTGCAGCAAATACATGATATAATTCCTCACACAACCAAGAGCAACTGAATGTACATTGATATCAATGCATGACCTGTTATTTGTAAATTGATTCTATGTAATATATTTGGATGTAGTGCACTTAGTGATCACACAACCTGCTATGATTATTCCTGGAAATATAGAGCTGTGTCCTACCTTTCTGTGTTTCTTAATCATGGATCAGTTACCTGACCAGTACTTAGTGGCATGCAGTGTGTAAACCAGTCTATATCATTTACCTTAAAATGTGTGAAGATATTAACTGAGAACACTATGATATGCAGTTACCATCAAATTAATGGCAGGTTGGATGGCACAAGCAATCATAGACTGCTGTTTTTTTTTGGGGGGGGGCAAATTTGGGTTCTTGTCATGGCATACGCAATGGTATAATGTTCTTTCGAGGGAGTGGACCCAGGCTGAGCTACTATTATGGCACAGACAAGGATATATTGTTCATCTCCTTGTCTTGCATACTGCTGGTTTGATCTTGTGAGGGTGGATGAAGCTGGAAATTGCTATGTGTCTCATTACTCTTGAACTTCTCTCTGTTACAATTTCCCATTACAAATGTATGGTGCTAAACTGAGGCCATGCAGTGATTGTCAGCACTTTGGGGAAGTATCACTGTGTGAATCTTTGTACAACTGCAAAAAAAAAGCGAAATCTGTGGTATCTCTAAAAGTCTCAGAAAAACCCAGTATGTAACCTATACTGAGTCCAGAACAAACCAAGAAAAAACTTGATAGTGTGGAGGGTGTGATGTTCACTTCATTAATTATGTTATGCACTTAGTTCACTTAATAAAAATCAAACTGTAACATATAACTATAAAATACACTCTCCAAAATAATCAAATAGAAAGGAGTAGGTAGTCCACAGTTGAATTAAAAATGGGATATCCTTTATTGAAACACAAACAAGCAATCCTAGTTGAGTATAATGAAAAGCATCAAAAACATTCCTTATATATAATCAGGTTGTTTGGAGCAAAGGAGTAGTTACAGACAGTGTTTCTGTTAAGAGCAATAAAAGCATTCAAATCATTCCTTTAGCCATGTTACCCTTCCTCTTAACACCATAGCATAATCAGAGACTGTGCTAACTAAAACTGAATCTAGAAAGCTAGAGACAAATTATAGGCTAACCAACTTATTATAAATGTATTAATTAAGAAACCAAACTAACTAAAAACTAAGTGACTAATAAAAGGATCTACCAATAAACATCTTCCACAATAAATATTAATAAATATACAACTTTTAACAAAGATCACTTTTGTATCAAATAAATACTTCATCAGGTTTGTGTGTCAAAATCAAATCATAATATGAATGAACATGTGTATAGATATACAACTGAAAACCTAAGTAGGGTGAACAAACATAAAAATAATTGCTAAGCTGGAAATACTGTGGTATTTATAAATAAAGCACTAAGGTCAGGGAGCTCTGTTAATATGTGGCATCTAACTAAGAAAACAATGAGTCTGAGAGTGTAAGGTTGCAATCAAGAATAATTTCAGCCTTTAAAAAGAGTAGGCTCGTGCACATTGTGTGTACTTCAGCTAGGATCACTTGTGTGTTTCAATAAAGGATATTCCATTTTTAATTCACCCGTGGACTACCTACTATTTTCTATTTGATTATTTTGGAGCATATATTTTATAGTTATATTTTACAGTTTGATTTTTATTAAGAGAACTACGTGTATAACATAACTTAGAAAGTGAACATCACACCCTCCACACTATGAAGTTTCTTCTTGTTTTTTTTTTTTTTTTTTTTTTTTTTTTGTTTTTAATGTTTGAAACTTTGAGGCCCAAGGGCTACTACTTGCTAATGGACACATACAAGTCAAATCACTCTCTGCTGTCACATGTGACATTAATTTCTGTACAAATATTCCACCTTGTAGTTACTTACTGTACCAAGTGATGAAATACTAGGACATGTCATAACATTATTATACAATACAGTACATGTGCAGGACTGGTTTATAAATGCAGCATCTGCCACAGTGTTAGTTCAGGTCTGACTGTGATGCAAGCAGTACACAGCCAATACATGGGGAGGTAAAGGCTGTGGCTCTGATGTAAGGCAAGCAGAGGTTGCAGGGTTCCTGTACTGTGTCCCTGTCCACCCTGTAGCACTCTACAATGCTGTTTTGTATGTTGTGAAAAGTTAAATGTGTCCTGAAAACTCTTCTTCGTCTTGGCCTAGGCCTATTGGCAGCAGCAGCATTGCCTGCAGCCTGTAGTACATACAAATGGAGTTAAGCAGCAACAGCTCCTAACATTCTGTATGTGTAGAATTTCTGTGTCTGTACTTCACTACTTTTGAAATTCACAGGAAACACCAGCATGGAGTCTACATGGTTGCATTATAACTTGTTGAACAGCTCCACCAAATTGCTTGATTACCATGCAATTCAGCTGCTTATGGTGTAATTAGCATCTCTGAAACAGAGACTAAGACAGATAAAATCCATTAAGATTCTAGTCCATTATAAAAAGCTAGCCAAACTGATAACTGATGATAAAGATGCTACTTGTTGCAGGACTTTGAAAAAAAAATATTTCCAAAATATCTTTACAGAGGAGTATTAAACTTCAGCAGGCATGCTGTAATTTTGTTACCTATATTATGCATATGCCTGAATATGTTAATGAACAATGTGAAGCAAAGCCTTTTACACTGTTATCTGTATGCATTAGTTAGAAGAGTACTCATGGCATGGCTGTGTTTGTCAAGCCATTCAAGAGGTACAAAAGATTGACAATACATGAAAATAGAAAGCTGTGTGATACATATGTACAAATGTTTCAGAGGAGAGCCTTTGAATGCATGTTTAGCATACCAGATGTGTTTTATTAACAAAATGTTTCATGTGCCTGTTCTTTAGTGGGCAGGAGGAGCAAAGAGAAGTTACTGTTATGTCGCAAACTACAATGGACTTTTTTTTTGGGGGGGGTGGCACAGTTGAGTTACCTAGGGCACATACAAGGATATGTTGCTCTTGCGATTCTCCTTGTTTTTTATCCTGCCTGTTGTTAGATTTTCACATCTGTATTATGCTTTTTGTTTTTACTGTGGGTAATACTGACTGCCTATCTTTATTGCTTTATCTGGTAACAGTTACTTTGTAGTTGTGTGATACTTATGTGTATTATCATCCTGTTGTCTTTTAGGATCAAAAATGTCACTGAGGTGCAGACCCCCTTCAGTGAGGTAGAGAATACTATTTTTGTGGATGAGCTCTGCCAACAACATGGGGCTTTTCTTCTCAGAAAGGGTCATCCCAATATGCCAGAGAGGCTGAGACTATGGCTGCAGATTGTTGCAAACATAAATGCCGTGGGTGGCCATGGCAGTACTCATGAGCAGGTGCACCACAGGGCCAATGACATGTTGACATATGACTTTGCCCGAGACCAGAGGGTCACTGGTTGTGGGCTTGCTGAAGAACCACCTCTCGCCCCCCAGTGAAGAATTCCTGGCAAATCTTCTACAACAAGACAACTCATAGCAAAGTGACCCACGATATATGATTGATGTGAGTGCCCCTTCTTCTCAGTCCCAGGTAGAGTTTACAGGTAGGCTTTGATATATGACCAGTTGAATACTGTTGTATAGTAAAACAATTAAAATAAAAGTTACTTCTGTGTCACATGTTTTTTTGGTTGGGAATTTTTCATTAGTACAGTGATAACCTCACTTTGGAGTTGTCAACCACATTCTTGTTGAACTAACACTTCATGCAAAGTGGGAGGAGTAGATGTAGTACCCTGTTATGGTTAAATGTGATGATATTGGCCTTACCTCCTGCTTAACTTATTTCCGGACTGTCAGGAATCCAACAACGTATGTCTCCCACAGATGGTAAGTGAAATAAAGTCATTTCAGTACTGCAGATAAATTTCTAGAAATATAATGTGTCATTTTAGGCCAGTTGTGTGTATTGCTGTACTGTCTGTAATAGTGGCAGCACTGTTAGTTGTTTAGCATATATTGCACCAACATAGTTCTCAAATAATCATGGACATATATCAACAGAATCAGAGACAAACCCAGTAAAAATCATGGACAATCAGTGACATTTGTAAAATGTTAATACTATTAAATTGAGATTGTGGACGTATATCAACAGAATTAGGGACAAACCCAGAAAAAATCAAGGATAATCAGTTACATTTCTAAAATGTTAATACTATTAACTTGAGATCATGGACATATATCAACAGAATCAGAGGCAGACCCAGTAAAAATTAGGGACAATCAGTGACATTTGTAAAATGTTAATTCTATTAACTTGAGGTCATGGACATATATCAACAGAATCAGGAACAAACCCAGTAAAAATCAGGGACAATCAGTGACATTTGTAAAATGTTAATACTGTTAACTTGAGACATTGGCAGAGTAAAAGAATGTTAATTACTCTACATTTTGTGAAATAAAATAAATCTATAACACTTACTTACTGCCATTATTTATTGAGTATAATTAACCACCTTTCCTCCAAGAGTCACCAGTTTTAGGAGGGATTAAGGGAGACAGAGCTACATTTTGGAGTCAAAATCAGGGACATCCCTGTAGATCAGGGACATTTGTGAGGTATGTGCAACACAGTAGTGCAGGTCCAGACCAACAAAAAGGTGAAACAATAAAGCTCTGAGAGGACAAACTTGGATCAAAAGTTTAATACATAAACAACATATTCAATAGTTTCTTCCCATAGCCCCCCTCGAAGATTTTTATCCACCTTCTCCAAGGTGAAAAATAAGTAATGGGCACTATCACACTCTAGGCTATGCTTGTACAAGGCATTAGTGTATTTTTTATTTGATACATCATATGTGTGTTCATATATTCTTTTTCTTAACTTTCGTTCCATTTTACCTATGTAAAACTCATCACAGAGCTGACACTTGGCCAAATAGACAAGCCCGCTACTGTCACAATTTGTAAATTCCTTGCTTTCCAAGAACCTATTTCTACATTGCAAATACATATTCTCAATATTGTAGACAAAGACACATTAGGAACAATGCCCACATTTAAATGTCCCTTTCCTCTTTTTATTCCTTGTAACCCCATAATCAAAGTTACTTTCCAAAAGATTTTTCAAATTCCTAGAGTTTTTGTAGACAATTTTAATGCTTTCCTTATTTATTTTGTCCAAGTCTGTAAGGGCTACAAATCTATCCCATTCATTGTTAATAATACCCCATACCATGGTGGACCCAACAATGAATTCCAGTATTAAAGCCCTATCAAAATTTTCCACCAAGCCTGTATTAATAATTTTTGTGACCTTAACATCCCTTTTGCCTAGGATAGGTTGGTATTTCTCCATTCTACCTTTCAAAACCTCATTTTCTACTTAAAGCAACAAATGATCCAGAAAATTCCTAGAATTAAACATTTTTCTTAACAATTACATTTCCTTGTCAAAGTCCTCATTTTTGGATGTCATCCTAGACTGGATTCTGGTATCACACCTCACCTATTCTCAAGTAGTGGTACACTCCTGACCCTCTCAGTGACCACTTTCCCACCTTTGCTCACCGTCACTCTACCTCCCCACAGCTTTCTCATACCACCATCTCTGTGCGCCTCCTTAAAGAATTTCAACCAAAAACACCTTCTCTGAATTATTGAAACAATTCAATTGGAGTCCCCTACATACACTACCCCTAGATGAAGTCACCTATTTTAATATACCATTTCTAAACCTCCTCGACTCCTTAGCTCCACTTAGAATAAAAGAATCAAGAATAAAACTCTCCCATGGTTAAAAAGATACCTTATCTACCATGTAGCAATAAAGCCTTAAAACTACTATAAAGACAAAAACCCAGCCTCCTAAATGAATACAAAACACTCCAACAGAGTCAAAAACTTATCAATTCTGACCGTAGATGTTACTATATTACCCTCCAAAATAATCATACGGCTAACCCAACAAAGTTCTGGACTAGTATCTCCTCCTCTTCAACCCTGGCAAAAGGAAAACCCACAACCAGATGAAAATACCAGTGATACCAATCAGCCTCCCAATTTAACAGCTTCTTTATTGATTCCATATCTAAATTAACATCCTCATTTTCTAATAACTCGACTCCTCCAGCTACGACTCCTACTTCCACTTCCAATCTTGAACACTCATCCTCTGACCACCCTCTCTTCTCCCCCAAACCTATACCCATATGTACTATAAAAAAATTGCTTCTTAAATTAAAACCTTGCTCTGACGCTCCCGACAATATCCCTTCCTTCTTCCTAAAGACAGCTACTGAATCCATAGCCTACCCAATTTGCATACTTTTAAATCGGTCCATCCAAGAAAGTTATGTACCCCAAATCTGGAAAAAAGCTTACATCATTCCCCTCCACAAAGGAGGTAACGACAATGCCATTTCCAACTTCAGACCAATTGCCATCTTATCCCCCATCTCTAAACTACTAGAAAAGTGCATACACATACAACTGCTACCTTACCTCACCAATAATCACCTATTAACTCCAACACAACATGGATTTCGACCCGGTCATAGCACTACTACTGCTCTTCTCTCCTTCCTTGAAACTGTAAATAAAGCCAGAGACTCCAACTATATTGTCTCTACTCTCCTCCTAGACCTTTCTAAAGCCTTCGACACCATCTCCCACTCCCTGCTACTCAACAAACTCTCTAACCTACATCTTTCCCCCTCTTGCATTAGTTGGTTTTCTAGTTACCTCTCCAATCGGCAGCAATCTGTTAAATGGAAGAAATCCACCTCCTCTTACCTCAACACTGTCACTGGTGTACCTCAAGGCTCCATATTAGGTCCACTATTATTCAATATTTTCATTAATGACTTTCACTACAATATCCCAAATGCTAAAATAGTCCAATACGCTGACGACTCTACCATCATCTGTGCTGCAAACTGTATTCCTCACTCAAAAAATAACTCAGGATGCCTTCACAACCACTGAAAAGTGGATGCATGATAATCATCTTGCTCTAAATCCATCTAAAACCAAACTCATTCTATTCACACCATCAAAAAGCATAACTATTGACAAAAATTCTTTCCTCATAACCAGTCAAAATAATACATCCCTAGAAATTGTTTCCAATGTCAAACTGCTAGGAACTCTCATTGATAATCAGCTCACATTTGATTCCATATACATACAAACATTAAAAACACATCAAAAACTTGGTATGTTCTACCGCACTCACGCTTCCTCTCCCTTCTACCAGATTCCTCCTATCTACCACATACCTCATCCCCTCTCTACTATATGGTGCCCCACTACTAACCAACCTTAAATCCTCTACCAAAACAAAACTTTCTTCCTGCTACAACAAAATCGCTAAATTCGCCTCTGGCCATTGATCCTCCTCTCACCACTGTACTGCCCTCCACAAACTGAATTGGCTAGAGCTCCCAAACTATCTTTCTTACACTCAACTAACTCAAGCTCATAAACTCATCTTTAAGACCTCACTTTGCCCCTCTCTCTCCTCAGCCTTCACCATACACCATCCTAATAGACCCCTTAGAACCAACAGTCAGAACCTACTCGAACTCCATAAACCTAACCGTCCAGCACGCAAACTCCTACGTTGCTTTGCCCTGGCCGGCCCCTGGAACTCCCTCCCATCACATATCCATACCAGCAGCCTTCCTATCTTCAAATCTCTCCTCCATTCACACCTATCTTCTCACTGGGAATGCTCCTGTACCCACCCTACATAAATTCCTCCAGCTACTTCACACTCCTTATTCTATAATCCCTTCCCTTCTATAGGAACACTCCTACTATAGCCAACCACTTATGTAACTGCTATCTGCACATACCTACTAACTAATATTCTTAACTAATACTTTCTTTCCTTACATTTACTATTGAATATAGAAATTAAAATTGTAAACTTATTTGTTGTTCTTGTATTGCAGTTCTGTTGCATTTCCTGTTTTTCTTAATACTATCTCTTGCTTACATATACTACTGTGATACTTAATCAGTAGATGTTATGTTCTACCTATTATATTTTACTTTAAATTAGATGTTATTTTCTACTTATTATAATTGACTTTATTCTTATTTGTATTTTGACATTTTGTTTTTTGACATTGTATCTTTGGAGCTTTTCTCCCCAGGACTCCATTGAAAATGGGCTCATTCGGTCCAATGGATTATCCTGGTAAACAAACTTCAAATAAAATAAAATAAATAAAATAAAAATATTGGCCTTACCTCCTGCTTATTTCCGGACTGTCAGGAATCCAACAACGTATGTCTCCCACAGATGGTAAGTGAAATAAAGTCATTTCAGTACTGCAGATAAATTTCTAGAAATATAATGTGTCATTTTAGGCCAGTTGTGTGTATTGCTGTACTGTCTGTAATAGTGGCAGCACTGTTAGTTGTTTAGCATATATTGCACCAGCATAGTTCTCTAATAATCATGGACATATATCAACAGAATCAGAGACAAACCCCGTAAAAATCATGGACAATCAGTGACATTTGTAAAATGTTAATACTATTAAATTGAGATTGTGGACGTATATCAACAGAATTAGGGACAAACCCAGAAAAAAATCAGGGACAATCAGTTACATTTGTAAAATGTTAATACTGTTAACTTGAGATCATGGACATATATCAACAGAATCAGAGGCAGACCCAGTAAAAATTAGGGACAATCAGTGACATTTGTAAAATGTTAATTCTATTAACTTGAGGTCATGGACATATATCAACAGAATTAGGGACAAACCCAGAAAAAAATCAGGGACAATCAGTTACATTTGTAAAATGTTAATACTGTTAACTTGAGACATTGGCAGAGTAAAAGAATGTTAATTACTCTACATTTTGTGAAATAAAATAAATCTATAACACTTACTTACTGCCATTATTTATTGAGTATAATTAACCACCTTTCCTCCAAGAGTCACCAGTTTTAAGAGGGATTAAGGGAGACAGAGCTACATTTTGGAGTCAAAATCAGGGGCATCCCTGTAGATCAGGGACATTTGTGAGGTATGTGCAACACAGTAGTGCAGGTCCAGCCCAACAAAAAGGTGAAACAATAAAGCTCTGAGAGGACAAACTTGGATCAAAAGTTTAATACATAAACAACATATTCAATAGTTTCTTCCCATAGCCCCCCTCGAAGATTTTTATCCACCTTCTCCAAGGTGAAAAATAAGTAATGGGCACTATCACACTCTAGGCTATGCTTGTACAAGGCATTAGTGTATTTTTTATTTGATACATCATATGTGTGTTCATATATTCTTTTTATTAACTTTCGTTCCATTTTACCTATGTAAAACTCATCACAGAGCTGACACTTGGCCAAATAGACAAGCCCACTACTATCACAATTTGTAAATTCCTTGCTTTCCAAGAACCTATTTCTACATTGCAAATACATATTCTCAATATTGTATACAAAGACACATTAGGAACAATGCCCACATTTAAATGTCCCTTTCCTTTTTTTATTCCTTGTAACCCCATAATCAAAGTTACTTTCCAAAAGATTTTTCAAATTCCTAGAGTTTTTGTAGACAATTTTAATGCTTTCCTTTTTTATTTTGTCCAAGTCTGTAAGGGCTACAAATCTATCCCATTCATTGTTAATAATACCCCATACCATGGTGGACCCAACAATGAATTCCAGTATTAAAGCCCTATCAAAATTTTCCACCAAGCCTGTATTAATAATTTTTGTGACCTTAACATCCCTTTTGCCTAGGATAGGTTGGTATTTCTCCATTCTACCTTTCAAAACCTCATTTTCTACTTAAAGCAACAAATGATCCAGATAATTCCTAGAATTAAACATTTTTCTTAACAATTACATTTCCTTGTCAAAGTCCTCATTTTTGGATGTCATCCTACAGCCCCTTATATATTGTCCTTTGACAATATTTTTCTTGTAATGCTTAGGATGAGCACTATCAAAGTCTAGATAGTAATTGGAATATGTTGGTTTTCTGAAAACCTTGGAATTAAACATATTGTCACACTTGTATATTTCCACATCCAGATATTGTAAAGTGTCCTTACTGGTTTTGTAGGTGAATTCTAAGAAAATAGTACTATAGTTAAGGTATTCTATAAAGTAAGCCACTTCACTTTCTGGGGCCCCCCACAAAATCACTATATCATCCAGAAATCTCTTGTAGAGAATCCAATTCTACTTGTAGATGGAATCCATTACATACTTCTCCTCCCATCTGGCCAAAACTAGATTTGCATAAGTGGGGGCACAAGCTGCACCCATTGCTACATCCTGTATCTGGTGAAAAAATTTTCCTTTAAAACACAAAAAATTTATCTCAGGACTAGGTCCAAAAGCTGCATAACAACCACTTTTTCATCCAGGGATAAGTAATTTTCTTCATAAATTATTTCTTGTAGTACATTTAAACCTTCCCTTTGAGGTATTGAGGAAAACAAATCCACTATGTCAATGGTAAGAAAAGTTAAGCTTTCATTATATTTCTCCTGACTCAAACACCTTAAAAAGTCCCAGGAGTCCTTTAGAATGTTCTTTATTTCTAACCAAAAGCCCTTTAACTTACTATCCACATACTTGGCTAGAGGCAATGTCTTGGACCCATCCGCAGAGACAATGAGCCTCAGTGGGCAGTCCTCCCATTTTTATGTTTCTTGGGGATCCCAAAAATAGTGGCTATTCTAGGTTTTTCTAACTTAAGGTAATGGTACATTCTTTGATCAATAGAGCTATCCACTAATAGGTCCTCCAAAATCATATATATTCTATTATACACAATGTTTATCTCATTTCTGGATACAGTTACATATTTATTGAGGTCCCTTAGAATGTAATTTATTTTTCCTTCTTATATAAAATCATCCATAAAGACCATCCCCCCACCTTTGTCCGGTTTCATAACTCTTAAATTTTTATCATTTCTTAGTCCATTTAAAACTTTCATTTCATCTGGATCCAAGTTGCTTATATATCTCACTTTGTCATACTTTTTTCTGATTTCTTTTTCCACAATACCTTCAAAATGTTTAATTTGTGGGTGTAACGGTGGGTTATAAGTACTTTTTCCTACCAGCCCTTTACGTTCTACCTTGGAGTCCTGCTCAAACAATATTTGGAAATTAATTTTTCTTGTAAAAACCTTAATATCTATAACTGTTCTGGCCAAGTCACCTTGTCTTAGGGGTATAAATGTAATCCCCTTGGATAAAAGTCTAAAATGGTCCTTAGTCAAGATTACAGAGCTAAAATTATAAATACTAAAATCACCATATGTGTATCTAAAAGAATCATCCATGTCCTGATCGATCTTTTTCTCTTCTAAGTCAGGGTGGGTGTTATTATTTAACACCTCCCCCTCCCCCTTCTGGCTCCCCCACGGAAATTCAAAAACTGTTGTTGCTGGTATTCATTCCTATTTCTGATCCTCTCTGATCTACATAGTGGGGGATACTCAGAGATGTCATTCAGTTCTGAAACTAAATCACCCGCTCTTGTTGGTTCCTCATTGTTATTACTTTTCCACTCCCCATGATTGTTCCTTTCCCAAAATCTCTCTCCAGACTTTGGTTTTGGGTAACTAGTATTATTTTTGGCATTCTAAAATTTCACACTCTAATTTTTTTAATTTTCCTTGTTATCAAATCATTAAATTGACCATCCACTTCCTTTTGAATACTATGATATTTTTCCTTTTCAGCAGGAATAGTGAACATTAAGGGCCAGATTCACGAAGGCTTGCACGGAGTCTAAGAGTAGAGTAAGACTCCATGCAGCCAACATGGCTGCCGAGCGATCCAAGAACAGCCGGCAGGAGCGTGCAAGAGAGCTCCTAAAATGACTCTTACATGGACAGGGTTAGGTTATGCAAATTACCTCATTTGCTGCTGAAAGCTATGCAAATGAGGTAAATTTGTGATCCAGGAAACCCTAACCTGTCCGAGTAACAGGAGTAGTATTTGCAGAAATGTACTCAGTTGTCAACTGAGTACCGTTCTGCACACAGCAAAACAGAGCCGTGACAGCTCCAGATAAAGGAAGCATCCAGTTGAGGAAGCATGCCAATGGCCAAATATACAGCCATTGGCATTTTATCCCGTTGCAAAATAAAATTAAAAAAAAAATTTTTTACCTCGATCTCCGATGTTTAAGCATAGCACAGCACTGTGCAAACGTGCTGCACTCTAAAAATCAGAAAACCAAAAAATAAAAGGCACAAATAGGGAATTTATTCAAAATATTAATCTGCCATGCAAGTGAATGGCAGGCTGAAGACAACATGGCTACTGAGTAGAGGTTGCTAAGGGGGGAATCTCAGTCTGAGAGATGTAACTAAGCATTAGTAGGCAATCCTATGCAAATGAGGATAAGGATAGTGAATCCCAATATTCCCTGCTATGTGAACCATGTCCCTAGAGTGTAAGAGTAGGAAAAGGGGAGTACAGAGTAGGAGATGGGTTACATCATGAGGGGGTATGTATGAAAAAGACTGTAAGCTTATTGGAGCAGAGTGGCATGTGGTTGCTGTGAGTTACTCAGGACTAAAAGAGGTGTGTCTACAGTTGCCTAAACTGAAATCAAGAAACTGAAGGTGTACGCCATGGCTATCATTAAAGTTTCTTGCAAAGCTGCTTACACTGTGTGCATGCGTGTGCATGCGTGTAAACCTGTCTAAGCCTGTGTGCGTGGGTGTGCACCCGTGAAAGCCTGTGTAAGGCTATCTAAGCTAGTATACATGAATGTGCACCTGCCTTAGCCTGTGTAAGTCTGTGTGTGCTCGTGTGAGCATGTTTGCGCTTGTTTGCATGGTGTTGCTACCACGACTCCCATATCTGGCATCTGTCGCAGCTGTACCAGACATTTGCAAATGGGGACATCCCTGATGGTCACCTAGTGGGGGATGCTGGATACGCACTGGAGCCGTGGCTGATGACACCCATCAGAAATGCACACACACCTGAACAAGAACTCCATAATGAGACACACGCACAAACACGAAATGTAATTGAGCGTGTGTTTGGGATGCTCAAGTCACGGTTCCGGTGCCTGGGCACATCTGGTAGAGCCTTGCAGTACTCACCAACTACATGTACCCAAATTGTCATGGTATGTGCCATGCTACACAATCTGATCCTGTGAAAACAGCTGCAGCAGGAACAGCATGGGGCAGGGCCAAACAGCCCCCCACCATTGCCAAGGCCTGCACAGGCACAGCGTGACTCAGAGGAGGAACAACCTGAGCCTGCCCCAGTAGGCAGGAGGAGGTGTGCCCAGTATGCCTTGTCCTTGGCAAAGAGGCAACACATAGCACATACACTGGCTCACTAGGAACCGTGGAAATGATACCTCTCACTGACTCACACATAAAATAAAAGGGATGCCCAACTTGACACTATCTGCTTCCAAACATGTATAGGGAGTGTAGTATGTGCATCCAACATAGGCAGCCCTGCAGCACCACCTGAGGCATGATTGCCATGTTTTACACAATATAAAGCAGTGCTAAGCAGCCTTTACCAATATGTAGTATATGTAAAAAAAATTGCTCATGCAATGTTGGCCAAGGTCAGCCAAAGCTGAGCAAAGTCAGTTAAACATGCTCATATCTGCTTTACTGTACCTTAAACAGTCTGGTCTGGCCAGCATGTAAATAAAAAGCAGTGACAGGGCTTGAACCCAGAATACTGTGCACTATAGTCACAGTACTGAACCATTAAGCCATGATACCATTACAGTGGTACAGATACAGCAGGACAATTATACACTAATGCAAACACAAAGCAATGCTGTATCATGCCCCTAATGAGGCAAATGGGTAACCTCACCCACATGCCTATGCAGACAGAGAACATCAAGCCAGGCGTTGTGATGTGGGTTGTGTAGGCTATGAGGTCGCAAGCTAATATATGTGGCAATGGACGCTAAGACCTGTAGTATACTAGTGTGCCTCAAGCCAGTATGATAGGCAACAGTACAGACTGTAATGGTGTCCTGTACATAGCAGTTCAGGCACAGCAAATGTGTGTACGTTTCAGGTGAAACCCACATCCTATGTACACCCACAGTAACAATCCGGTGTACCCACATTTAGAAATGTACAAAGAATAGCTGTCCCCTGTATGTAGAAATGTTGATAGGTCTATGCAAAGTGTGTCATGGAAGCCCTGCAGGTGCAGCATGATCCCTGTTGCTCTATGACACAAAGGTGAGCCCTGCTGTAAAAATACACCTTGATTTACCATACACATATGGTATAAATGTGTATACACACTCCAACAAATGTAGTGGATTTCAATCTGCATCACACTGAAAGGTCATACTGGGCATGCTCACACACAAATAAACGAAGCAAATGTCAGGCAGGAAGATACTGAAAGGTCATAATGGGCATGCTCACACACTTAGGCTAAATACGGATGTGATGATAAGGGATCTATGGACAAACATGTATAGTCATCTCTACTTCCAGAAACACATTCACAAAGTGGTCTGAAAATCCTGCTACGTGTACACACAAACTGCCAAGGTCTGTGCATGTAGGTCAAAGGAGGTTGCCACTACACAGCAGTTATCACACCTGTCAGAGTCTACCACAACACACTTGCAAGGAATCTGACTAGGCACATTCATCAAGTAGAAAGAACAATGAAGAACCTTAACAAGAGGATTACTGGCCTCAAATAGTTTCCCTATGCAACAATAATTAATTTAACCCAAGCTGTACTCAGTGGCATACTATCTTCGCAACAGATCTCTGCCCAACAGACAGGTCCATGTCATGGTTACACTCAGATCTGTTCTGAGTTACAGCTCAATGGCACTAAATGTACAGAGCCAACTGATATTGGCAACATCCTGGCAGATAGGATCAGTGTTAACTTTACCCCCTCTCACCCATGAAAGAGCACATGTCTATAATGGAAGACTGCAAAGTTGCTGTCATCATGGCTGCACAGGTAAAAAACACTCTCTGAAGCCAGTATCACAGCAGCCATGGGACTAGATAACTTCCCAGGCTGTGTAGTATCTACTTCCCTGAAGTAAACATTAAAATGGAGGTTCTGTGGATACTGACGTTGAGACAGATGTCTGTTGTCCAAGCCATGGGCTGTAGCTCAATGCCAAAAGGTGCATTATCATCACCTTTGTTAAAATCTTTGTAGCTAAGAACTACAACATAGGTGGTAGTATACCTCACACTTTAAGTGTGACAAGAGACCCTGGGCCACAGGTGGACAGTGGATACAACTGTGATAAACACATTCCCACAGTAGTCAGGAAACCCTGTTATGCTGCACACCTCATCACAAAATGTGTCTCATGCAGAATAAAAGAGGACATTGTTCCCCTCTACTCACCACTCACTAGAACTATAAAAGAGTAAAACACCACTGTTGCTATGTACCTCACAAGACAACTACAACAACTGGAAAGCCAGCAGCAATACCTCACAAAGAGCATTATTGGCCTGAAATACATGCCATACACAGACCATCGCAAAATGCTCCATCTGTGCTCCCTTGCATATCACCTACTCATAGGTGTTCACTGCGTAACATCCACAGCTATGTCAAACATGCAGCTGTTGGATATGATCCACGTAAAACACTCACAATCACCCTGACCTTAGGACCCAAGACCACAAATGAAATACAAAATGATGTTGTGTAGCCATTTACCTTATGGATATACACACCTCCAGGTTACTGCCACAGCATGAGGCCTTGGAGACCATGAAAGTGCAACTAACACTGGGCAAAGCTGCCCATAAGATTGTAGCCTGCTACAGATGATCTACCTTGTCTCAGGAACCTCACTCAGTATTCTGGAGAACAATGGCAAATATAAAGGTCATGTAAAACACCATTATATGAGGAGATTACAACTACCCAAACAATGAGTGGGTGAATTACTTGTATACAATGTCCTTTGCCTATTGTGTCCTAGAGTTAAGAAACTCTAACACCCTGGAACAGCTGGTCAGCACACCCACTAGAGGTGACAACATACTGGACATGATCATCACCAACATGGGGTACCAGTGTTCCACAACAGAGATAAATCCCTCGCTGGTAATATCAGTTCATTAAGTAATCACACTGGACATCCACATCCCGCCCCCACACCCAGTTAATGAAACCACTGTGAAGACATTTTCAAAAGCAAACAGCACACTTCCCAAGACCAAAGTGGAAAGTCCCAAAGCCCTCTTGCTATATGATAATGGTATACAATCTGCCAAGTCATTTACAAGTGCATCCTATGAGCATCTACAGGGATGCATGGATTGAGACATCACAAATAAAAGCAAGATGCACTTCTCCAAAAATAAGAAAATAATCTGGTGGTCATTGCCCATAAATAAGCTAGACAACAGAAAGAGGAAACTAACACCTGATAGAGCCAACTTCACTAAAGGAAAGGCATCACTGATCATTATTAGGATGAAACAATGATCGCTCATTAAATAATCCAAGCACAGTTCCTAAAGACAAACTGCCAAGGAATGTAAGTATAACAACCATAAAGCCTTCTGTAGCTATATCAGACATGTAGGTGTCAACTTCTAAATATGCTGTCAGCTACTGAAAAAAGTAATGACATACACCAAACCAACTTTCATTGCCCACACCCAGGGGGACAAGTGCAGTGTAAACTCCCCTCCATCACCCTCAAAAGGGCCTGTGTCTATCACAGAAGGATGCAGAGACACAGACGTCATGTACATGCATGTAAAGACAGCCCTCACCAAAGCTAAGAACATAGCATCAATGTGACTGTAAGTTGTCCCAGGCTATGTATTACACTAGGCCCACAAGGAACTACACCCTCACCTACATTCACTGTCTAGACTCAAGCTTATCACAGGCTATGTACTCAAAGAATGGCATACACCAACAGTCATCCAGCTCCACAAAGGGTGTGCCAAAACAGAATGTGGAAACCATTGCCCAACATGTGTACTCAGCCTGGTCTACAGAGCTATTGAGCAAATCGCCATGGAACCCATACTCTGAGATATTGGAGATCTCCAGACACTGGACTCTACACAACTTTGCCTTGTTAAAGGCATAGCCTGGCTCCTAAACCTAGCAGACTTATTTAAAACAGTTACCATGAACATAGATGGAGGTGAAAGTAGTCCACACAGCCCACCTGGACCTCACTAAGGGCTTACCACACCATTCCCCAATCCGTCATCATGGACAAGTGTACCAGCTTGAACATGAACAGCTATGTCACAGGATGGGTGGCCAAGTGGCTCACAGATCAAACACACATGTTCATAGCTGTGGGTGCCATGTCCAACTCTAAGCCAGTCACACATGGCATCACACAGGTCTTGGTCCTGGGACCCCATCTGTTGAGTCGATACTGCTCCGAGGTACAGGCAAGCATGGCAGGTGTAAGGCTGAACAGATAGGCAGATGACTGGAAACTGTGGTCCATAATTGACTGTACAGCTGACACAGACATCCTCCAGATGTGTCTTACAGAGACAGATACCTGGTGTCAAAACAATGCCCTAAAGCTGAATGGCAAAGAATGCATAGTCATCCCCTTTGGGTAATACAAAGTGCACACAAATTACCACATAGGTGGTAATCCAGCATGTACAGAGAAAGTAATTATGGCCCTGGGGACACAGGTAGATAGTAAACTCACCTTTGATGATCACATGGCCAAAGTGTTTAGACAGTCGTTCAATGTAGGGCAACTAATGTCACCTAATGTAACACACTTTGTATAGTCTGATGATGTCAGCATCCTACAAATATACCTGTGGAAAGGAAAACCCCCAATAATCTGTATAGCGTGTTGTCTTAATGTGCACTCCTTTAGTATCATGAAGTAGTTAGGTCAGGGTTTAAATCCTGCACTTAGCAACTCTGTTTGTGTGTGTTCCCCTTGGGAAGAAGCAACCTTTTAGGAGAGTAGTGAAACACCTCAAAAGTGGTAATCTAACCTTTGTCAAGTCTGATGATGTCAGCATCCTACAAGTATACCTGTGGAAAATACAACTCCCACTACTCTGTATCACATGTTGTGTTAATGCGTATTCCTCTAGTATCATGAAGTAGTTAAGTAGGAGTTTGAGTCTGGTACTGGGCAACTGTGTGTGTGTTTCCCTTGGAAAACAGCAACCTTTTAGGAGAGTAGAGAAACACATCAAAAGTGGTAATCTAACCTTTGTCAAGTCTGATGATGTCAGCATCCTACAAGTATACCTGTGGAAAATAAAACACCCACTAATCTGTATAGCATATCATGTTAATGTGTACTCCTCTAGTGTCATTAAATCGTTAAGTAGGAGTTTGAATTCTGCACCGGGCGACTGTGTGTGTGTTCCCTTTTGGAAGGAAAAACCTTTTAGGAGAGTAGTGAAACACCTCAAAAGTGATAATCTAACCTTTGTCAAGTCTGATGATGTCAGCATCCTACAAGTATACCTATGGAAAATAAAACTCCCACTAATCTGTATAGTGCATCGTGTTCATGTGTACTTTTCTAGTATTGTGAAGTAGTTAGATAGGGGTTTGAATCCTGCAGTGGGCAACTGTGTGTGTGTTCACCTTAGAAAAGAGCAACTTTTAGGAGAGTAGTGAAATACCTCAAAGGTGGTAATCTAACATTTGTCAAGTCTGATGATGTCACCATCCTACAAATATACCTGTGGAAAACAGAACTGATAGTAATGTGCATAGCGCGTCATGTTAATGCGTACTTCTCTAGTATTATAAAGTAGTTAGGTAGGGGATTGAATCCTGCACTTGGTGAGTGTGTGACACTGTTGGTCAATGTGCTGTGGGTTTTGCTTTTACCACTGTATGACATATCAGTATGCATTGCACATGTGAGCTAGCTGTGTGTCAAATACATATCTGTACAAGTTACCTCAATGATTTTATGTGTGGGAACCCAGCTTTCTCCAAGAACACAGCTGTCATCCTTGCCAGACTGTGCTGCTGCTTCCTAGACCTTAGGTCACATCTGTATGCTTGTGACAAGGCCAGTCACTGCAGTGATCCCTGGCCTAGGTCATCTGTGTCACACAAAGTCATTACGATTCCTATTGGAATGTGTGAGTGAGGGTCTATGGCCGAGATATATGCTAGACCTGTTCAAACGCAGCAAAGTGTGTCCATAATGACTATTCATAGGTGTAGAACAAACTGTGGAAATGCATGCAGACCCCTTATTGCTTATGTGATCTACCGTGGGATTCCAGAATACCCTTGGAAATGTGATTAACAAAGGAGGGATGACATAACACTTGGTTGCATGTACACATTTGTACCTGTTCATCATGCTGGTGGCTACTACCTATGTGGTACTGTGGGGATAATATGTTGCTTATAGGTGGATGACAATGCTTAGTTTGGCTTATAGCTTTACAGCATGGGTTTGACAACAGGCATCCGTCTGTATGATACCCTTGTGGGGTATGTGTGCCATCTGGAGAATGCATTATAGGCCACAGTATGCATTACCAGACGTGGACGGACATATCCCTACTGTGAATGCTTGTACCTAAGAGAGCTATATGGAAAAAAAAGTGGTCTCAGTAATGGGTGCAGGTGAATACCAGTGGTTACTGGCATTGTATAGTACCTGAAGGATCCAAATGTTCCTGTGTGTCCTACATTTGTGTGTCGGTTGTCAAGACCTCATCTAACGATTGGTTATGGTCAGGCTGTTGAAGTGATTTACACCACCAGAATGCAAAACAATGGCAGATAATAACAGTATCACACACAGCACAGTGTCAAACCATGTCATACACACATGAGTAGTCAGGTGCCAGAATGTGTGTAGTACAATGCATACTGGCCACCAATATAAACTATGGAGTGTTACTGTGTAATACAGAGCATGTCATCCTGGCCATGTGTCCACTATGCACGTACATGCAGACAGTGCACCTCCACCATGTTCACAACTGTACACTTGCAAATCTGTGATACACACATCCCACACATACTGTCCACTGTCTAACACATGCTGCCGATACTGCACACATCAGCCAAGTGGCACATGGCCAGACAATACACAATTGGAACCAACACTGGTGTAAACAACACTACAATGACAATCATAGCTTTAATGCATCATGCCTGCTCAGCTACACCTTCAAGCATATCATTGCACTCTACTGCTGACAACATGCTAACATTGCTATACTGCTATAGAGACACCCTGTGCATCAGTACCATGGTAGCCTGTTCCTGCATCGATGTTACAGATGACAGGAGATGGCTCAGGTTTCATCATATGCACAGGGTGTGTTGTTGGTTCGCCAGAGGCCTACAGTGAGCCATTGAATTGACATGTGTGTGTGTGTGTGTGTGTGTGTGTGTGTGTGTGTGTGTGTGTGTGTGTGTGTGTGTGTGTGTGAGTGAGGGGCAAGAATACTGTAATGGGCCAATGTTGTTGTAATGTGTGTGGGTATGTGTTAGCCCTAGGTGTCTGGAGTATGGGTGTGTGTCTGCATGCACACAGTTCCACCATGTGGCTGCCATATACGGGTATTTGTGGGACAGCCACAGACTGTACCTGCAAGGCTTTACAGATCACCATCTCTGGCCACGGATCCAGTACCTGTGCCTGGCAGGGGTGCTACTGACACTATCAGGTACTAAGCCAGACTGGGTACTATCCCCAGAGGTGGATGGATATACACTGGACACAGGTCCCTGCTGGGACCTTCCAGAGCAATGTGCATGTGGTCTTCTAGGACATTCTATGGACAGCCCACCCCCAACATTGCTGGGGCTGGTACTGGCACTATGGGAGCGGCTGTGGCTGGAGGGATGTCCGTGGTGACTGCCAGCTGCTGATGTTGCTGGCATACATCCACGTCGATGTCTCAACCATCCCGCACTGTCCTGACACATGGACATGACATTGCAGAGGATATCTAATGTCTCTCCCCAACGTCTATCAGTGACCTCGGTGTAATGTCAGATGGCACCTGCTAGGTCATGGATACTGTCAAAGACAGCGGTGTTATGGGCCCTCTGTGCCCTTAGTCCCTGTCTAGTGTACTGTTCCATATGTGCCTGTGCCTCCATGACAGCCTAGAACATGCGTGATGTTGTCAGACCTGTGGCACATCTGCCAGTGGCATGATGAACAGCAGTGCTCCTACGAGAACCCCTGGACATCTGCCTATGTGGTACCCTTCCAGACATCTGGGAATGGCTGCTGAGTTAGAATGCATGTGCCATGGATACCACACTGTCCTGGCCATTGCCAACAGTACATGGTCCCTCAGCTATGGGCATTGGTGATGGATGTATTGGCAGTATGACTGTATGCATGGATGGGGTGGACAGCTGTGTATTGTCAATCGGTAGACCAATAACAGACCCTGGCAAACACACCTGTGCCTCAACACACATATCTTCATTATCACTATCTGGCTCAGTGACATCAGTTTCCCTGCTGCAGTGAACCAGCCCTAACATAGCACCTGTGGGAGGGAGACAGGAAACACACTTTACGACCTGTACATGATGTCAGCACACATGCACACATGCACACATGCACACAAATACACTCCTCACTACAGCAGATACCCACACACACACAACCAGCAATCCAAAACATACTTAATAGTGGTTGAAGGTGGGTTACTATATCACAAAGCAAACAGTCATATCACACATGCCAGCATACAGAACGTTTGTTGCTCAAGACCATGCAGTGCGAATGTAGACAGCCCGTGTTAATAACAGTATACATGGCTGTGATGCATGTGTGCTGTTGATCAGTGATTGGCCTCACAGCCACTCATTATATGGGTTTGTAAGGTGCCCAATAGGGAGCATTGACTAACATGAATGTGTTATGTGTTGAAGAGTGTCGCACAGCCCAATGATAAGCCTCTACCCCTCAGGTATATTATGTGTGCTGTGTGGACGACATGTGGGATACTGAAGTGTGACCTTACGGCAGGTGTCTGGATATGCTATGTGTAGCATGTTAAGGTGTACTGTGTATGACAAAGTTGTGTATGTTGTGTGCATGTGTATCAACTATGCCTATCCAATGTCCAGTATGGTGTTGCCACAATTGTGTGTGCTGCTCTGAGTATTCCATGTGATTGAGCCAGCTATTGTCATTACTGAGATGTGCATAGTCTCACAGTAAACATGCACAGCATGCATTATGCATAGGTGTGTTAGATGTACATGGCCTACACCTCACCTATGACATGCACATTTCATTAGCGATATTAAAATTATAACACACTCACCAGCATCGACCGGCTACCTTGCTGTCACACCAGAGTGATATAGACGAATATGAGACAATTTGTCAGTGGCCACAACTGTGCCATTGCTGCTGTGTTTGCTAAAGTACAGTAGTACAACAGTCCACAGTCACAGGCGTACAGATTATATTCCAAATATCAGTATTGCACAACACTATGTAGCACAACTGCTAAACACACAGTACACATGTCACATATGCATAACCTACCAATACAGATAACAGTAGTCTACAGATAGGTCATGTTACCTGCACGCTCCATGTCAACATGCTGGGTGGCTCCGGCCTCCATGATGACACATGTCAGTTGCTGTTCTTGTGGTTGGCCAGGAGTCACCACACTTAGGAGCAGCTCCTCCACTCTGGTGAGGGGGGGATGAATGGCCACCCCCACCACCTGTGGCAAGCTGTTGCCGACGGATATCAGACGCACGCCACCGGACATGTCTAATTAAATCACTGCAGTGATGGCGTTTCTGCTCATATGTCCAGTTATGCATGCCTATGTCATTTACCCATCAAACGAGATCTTGCCACAGTGCATTCGGCTCATGCTGGTCCTGGCTTGTTCTAGAGAACAGCATGGTGTAGTGCTGCACCAGGCTGTTGTGTATTTCTGCCTCCTCTGCAGCTGTATAAGACGGGTTTCTTTGG
>NC_056736.1:234009187-234024187 GCF_019279795.1 Protopterus annectens
CCGCTAACTACTGCTTAAAAGTGCTTACCCCCGCAACCCCCATGTTAATTTCTTTGAAAGAAAAGAAAATGGGGAGATAGGAAAGTGGTGAAAAAGGGGGCACAAAGAGGGAAAGGCAGTAGGGAAACCAGCTCGGGATGTGCAGGACGGGTGTAGGGAAGGTTCATAGCTGCCCATTTCTTTACCAGCAACAGCTGTGTATTTGTTAGTAATTTGGAGTGAAATTTGAAACCTTCCACCCGTGAGAGAGGGTTGAGGACAACAAAGTATGATGTATTGCCAATTATAATTATCAGTTTACATGTTCATAGGTTCATAGGTTCATAGGTTCATACTAGGCTATCTGCCCAAGGGCATTTATAAGCCTAGCCCAGAGTTTTGTGGCTTTCGCCACCCCTTTAGTTTGGAGGATACTATGCCCATTATTTTGCTGTGCCTCTGTCAAGCAGTGACACTGAGATAATCCCTGGGGTATATCTGTGATCTCCCATCCATTGGTCAAGATTTCTCTTGAACAAAGCCAGCGAGGTGCTCTGCCTCACATGTACCGGGATTTTGTTCCACAGCATAGGGAGTCTCTGGGTGATGAATCTGTCCCTCCAGCATGTCCTATTAATAACCGTGTCAAGGTTGAAGTCTCCCGCCCTTGTAGTTCTGAGGTATCTAGATTTTTTGAGGTGAAGCATGTTCATCAATTCTGGGTTGGACATGGCCTTGTATGTCAGGCACAGGTCACCTCTGAGCAGAGGAGAGGCGACTGAATAGAGCTGGAGTTCCTTCAGTCGGGCAGCATAGGACATATTTTTGAGACCATTTATCCTTTTGGTGAGGAACTTTTGGGGCCTTTCCAGTTGCTGCAGGTGTCGTGTCAGATACATTCCGAATGGGGCATTGTACTCAATCATTGGTCTGATGAGTGATGAGTACAGGGGGACGATGACTTCCCTTGATCTAGATGTGAATCCCTTCATGATCAGGTGGGCAATGTAGAAGGTCTTCCTAACTACTTTGGCAACGTGAGTGTCAAACGAAGGTTACTGTCAACCTGGGTCCCCAGATCCCTGATAACCTCTTCTGTGCTTAGTGGGTTGCCACCTATATGGTAGCTAGGGGTAACCTTGTTTTTCCCGAAGGGTATGACTATGCATTTTTTGGCGTTTAACTTTAGGCCATGGCTCTGGCACCAGTTATCCGTTTCTATGAGACCCTTCTGAAGGATATCTGTGTCAGATGTGTTCTCAACTATGGCGCCCAGTTTGCAGTCATCTGCAAATTTTGTCAGCCATAATCCTCCTGTGTTTGCTTGTACTTCTGAAAAGTAGATGCTGAACAGGAGTGGGCCCAGGACTGAGCCCTGTGGGACACCACTTGTGACAGGCTTTGAGTCTGACATGGCGCCAGCAACTCTGACCCTGTGGGTTCTGTCACTTAGCCAGTTTGCAACCCATCTTGTGACGTATGGGTTTACATTTAAGCTGATGAGTTTTTCAATGATACCTGAGTGGGGTATTGTGTCGAAAGCCTTTGCCAGGTCGAGGTAGGCTGTGTGGACTGCCTTTCCCTCATCAATGGCCTTGGTGACTGTTTCGAAAAAGTCAACCAAGTTTAAAAGGCATGATCTGCCTTTGACAAAGCCAAACTGGGTTGGATCCAAAGTCTGCAAATCTCCTATGTCTTTATTTATGAGTTCCATTATGATCCTCTCCATAGCTTTGCAGATCAGGCTTGTCAGGCTGATGGGATGGTAATTTCAAGGGTCGGTGGAGGCACCGCCTTTGTGAAGTGGGACCACAGTTTCCTTACGCCACTCCTTTGGCACGTATCCTGAGGTGAGGCTAAGATTAAACAGCTGCCCTAACTGCGGGTTTAATTCCTCATTGAGTTCATGGAGCACACAACCGGGGACACCATCTGGTCCCATGGATGCTGTGTTTTTTGCCTTGGAGAGAGCAGTTCTCACCTGAGCGTTAGAGATGTTTGGGGGGCTACAATCCTCTGGTATAGATATCTCACCTTTTGGGGGGGGAGTTTGCACTGAACCTGTCAGCCAGTATGTTGGCAATGTCTGTAGGTTCAGTAATTTTTACATCATTTTGAACTAATTCTGAGCATATCTGGGAGTTTCCTCCCAGGTTTCTAACATAGCTAAAGAAGGCCTTATGATTGTCTTTTGAGTCCTTAGCGACTTTTCTCTCAAAGTTTGCCTTGGATGATTTTATGAGAGATCTTAGTTTTTTACTTATAATGATCAAAGGTGTTTTCCCTTTTAAGGATTTTGCTCTATCTTGTAGTAGCTTCCTCCTTTTGTTGTAGAGCTTGTTTATGGCTGGGGTCCACCAGACTGGACGCTTGCCTTTGGTGCAAAGAGTCTTTGTTTTGTTTGGGATTGTCTGATCCATGCAGTCCTGTAGGTGCTGGTAGAAGGCATTTGTAAGCGATTCAGTGGCTTGAGTAATGGTTTCCGCAGGCTCAGGGGCCTTAAAAGAGACCACACCAGTCTTTAGAAGTGTGAAGTCGGCTTTTGAGAAGTTCTTCACTGTGGTCTTTTTTATCTCAGGTGGAGGCGGGATGTGGACTTCCAATGAGATTAGTTTATGGTCTGATCTCACTAGTGAGGGGTATACTTCCGGTGTTGAACATTGTGACCCCATGTTCGTGATGATGAATCTAGTATGTTTTCTCCTCTTGTGGGGATGGTGACTAGTTGTTCCATGGCATTTGAGTTTATGAACTCTAGGAACCTTTGGGCTAGAGTGTTGGGGCTTGAGTAGTGATCCCAGTCTATATTCGGGTAGTTGAAATCACCTAGTATGATGGTGTTTGGAGATACATTTATCCCCTCCAGTGTTTTCAGGAAAGCTATGTGAGGTTCCTGAGATTGAGAGGGTGGCCTGTAACATGCTACAAATTGTAGAGCAGTCTTGCCTATGGTTAATTGCACCTGGATGGTCTCCGATGCATCGTGCGTTGCCACCAACCTTGAGGTGTGGGTGTCCTTGATGAATATAGACACCCCCCCTCCTTTCTTGGTGTTGTCTGGATTTTGGGGCCGGAACGCATGATATGAGGTAAAACCTGATAGTGCCGGGGTGCTCTCAGGAGCCTTGAACCAGGTTTCAGTCACAGCACAGACATCAATGTTCTCCATACTGAGAAGGGCCTCGAGTGCGTGCATCTTGAGCTTGAGACTTCTGGCATTGAGCAGCATTACCCTTAGTTTTTTTTCCTTTTTTGTGTTCTAGGGTGGTAGGTTTAGAATTTGAGCCTTGCCTAAAAAAGGCACTATGGGGGTGGCAAGAGCCTTTGCCAATATCCGGAAGCCCAGGGGTGACAGGTGCAAGCCATCCCTTCTGAAGCAGCGTGGCTTGTTCAGCATGTCATCCCAGGCAGACAGACATTGGATCCCTTTTGAATGACACCAGAGTTTAAGCCAATTAATAAAGCTGATCATCTTGTCTCTGTATTGTGGCATCATTCTTGGTGAAGGTAGGATACTGCTCAAGGTCAGGGTCATCCAGCGGACATGTGTGCGAAATGGGCAGCTATGTATGGGGCATAATTTTTTTGTGCGTACATATTGCCCTTTTTTTTTTTCAGGTGAGAGTGGAATGCGAGGTAGGGGAAGTAGGTATATTTGGGGAGGTAGGTTGGGGAGGTAAACAGACAAGACAAACAAGATGCATACAAGGGTGGATTATGACACATGGGGTAGGTGAACACAATTGATGGGGAAGGATGTTTGGAAATCGCAAGCCCATGAGCCCACAGATGGTAACAGTGGATCTGAGATCCCCACCCATGGGCAGTCACCACTGCACCTTCAGAGCCTCGAGGGTGGCTGTGCTGGGGGCTGCGTAGGAGGGGCAGACTCACCCATGAGTCGCGCCACTCTTGCCTCGAGCTGGGGTAGGGGATCAGTGACTGAACGCTGGATCTCCCTATGCACCACAGCCCAGACCCTTCAGAGGGTGACAGGTGACCCTTCTCTGCCCATGCTTGCATGGGGGGGGACGAGCCCCATTCCCTGCAGTGCTTCCACCCAAAGGTGGCACAGGACCAATGGAGGACGGGAACCTGGGCTGGGCACCGGACCTGCTGGTGCCAGGTGCAATCGCCAGCTGAGGAGGGACAGGTGGGTCCGCTGGGACCGGCCTTCCCATACGTTCTGTGTTTAGGTGTGTTTAATTACAACATAGACAACATCATTCCAAATTAGTTGTAACAGCATCCAGTAATATTCCCGTTAACCCAACACACCAGGGTTACAAAAGTTGAACAGCAAGCATAACACATGCATATATTGAATGACAGTGGACATTCCAACATCATGCAGGGATGATTGATGGCAACAGGCCACCAAGATTGTGGTGTTTGAACAGGGCACATGCATCAAAGTAAATGCAGATATTTATAGAACAATAGGACATATGTCCCAACAAATGTTTTGAGATTACACATACCCATTGAGGTGTGGAATTGCATTTGTTATGCACATACAGTAGGGTGTAAAAAGATACCTCCATTAACATCTTATAAGTACTTATAGTTTACACTACATTCCTATTGACTGCAGGTGTATATCCCCTACATGTATTATTACATTAGGCAATGTGCATTAGGTTGTGTGATGGGTTTGGCTAGTTCATTTTATACCTGACCTATATCTGACATACTAACTGTCCAAGATGCAGATGTTACTGCTACATAGTTATATATTTTATTTATATTTATATATCTACATATCTGGATGTGTTCACGTGACATTTTTGGTTATATTTCTACAGAACCCTACATTTCAAGTAGCACACTGACTTTTCTGGGGAACACATTAACAAGCTACTCATGTGCCAGATCTACCTATGCATGCCAGCCATTAACCAACTGTTGAGGACTGTATATATGCTTCACAGCTACTGCCACTTCCTTCATCCACTTTATATGGGACTGCCCAACTGTGGGTTGACAGCGCTTAATACAACAGTACTATTTATATAATGCAAGGGTACAACGACATTTCAAAGTAAGTGACACAGACACACTCCAAGTATTATACCTTTATTAATTACATTGCACACTTTTATAGAGGCTCTCTCATTTATTTGATATTACAGTGCATGCAGAAGACTTATTCAAGATGTATTATACCTTTATTAATAGGTTACAACACTTTTTTTCAGGCTCACTCACTTATTTTATATGACGGTACATGCAGAGATATTTTTCCCGACTTATTTTACCTTTATTAATGGGTTACAACACTCTTTTTCTGGCTCTCTGACTTATTTTATATAACAGTACATGCAGAGAAATTATTCAGGGCATTTTATTGATTTATTATTGGGCTACAACACTTTTTTTCAGTCTCTCTCACCTATTTTATATAACAATACATGCAGAATAATTACTAACCTGCCTGGTGGTGCAGCCTTAGCAGCCTATCTGCATAGGCTTGCTGATTCGCAGCACAGACACCTGCAGCTGTAAAGTAAATGAAGGGATATTGAGACATACCTATCCATTATATAGACTACATTAGCATGTCTTACATACTTCATTCCAAGGCTACGTACTCAGTAGTGGGGCATCTTGCATGTCACGGGTCTCCTGTATCCATCGGTTCAGTAGGTCTTGCTTCCATCTCTCCAAGCCTCTGCTTTGTACTCCATCCCTTGGAACTGGCCCTGCAGGAGTCTTGACTCATGATGGTGGACAAGGAGCCAAACCATGTATTTTGACTCCTCCATGTCCCAGCATTGCGCTCGAAAGCATGTACCCTCTCCAGCACCAGCCATTCTGACTGCAGATGGGAGCTACAATCAGTTATGATGAGTATTCCTGCCTATGGAGCTTAAATATGCTGCATTTTCCGCACTTATTTGTGATTGGCCATTTTTGAAAATTCTTGGCTGACTGCAGACCTGCTTAGCAATGGTTAATCTTCCATTTATAAATATATGTATGTTAACAGTGCATGTTTATGCTAAGCTGTCATGACTTAGTGGTTCAGTACTTTGATTATGGTGCACAGTGTCCCGGGTTCGAGCCGTGTCATTGCTTTTTATTTTACTACTGTCCAGACAGGCTAGGGGGTGTGGCTGTGTTTAGTCCACTTTGCACTACATTGCTCCACATTGCCCGATGGTGCGTTGGTTAGCTCGGTGCGCAGCTGCGTGCAAACGTACTGTGCTAGGTAAAGCACTGCTTAGCTATAGGCAATAATATTGTGCTAGGTAAAACCCTGCTTATCTATGCGCAATTATATTGCGCTAGGTAAAACCCTGCTTAGCTATAGGCAATTTTATTGCGCTAGGTAAAACTCTGCTTAGCCATGGGCAATTATATTGCACTAGGTAAAACGTTGCTTAGCTATGGGCAATTATATGTCAATATCCTCAATGCTGCTCACCTTCTTATCTTTATATGTATGCATTTTGTTCACTAATACATAGGCCATTTCAATTGTTTTTACTAAAATTTCATTCATATATGTCAGGAATTATTTTATATACTAATTTAAAACATAAAATAGACAGGGGAGTGGTGGGGTTAGAACCGGGAATGCCTCCTTTTTGTGTGAACTCTCTACCACTACACTACTGCTATTTGGCTTGAATTCCATAAACATTTCTTATTATGCTCTTCGTTGTCGACATTGTTAACTGCAGCTAAGCAATGGGCACACCCGTACACACATGCACAAATACGGGCAGCTATATCGGGAATTATAAAAAAAAAATAGTTTACATTTTACATTTACAAAGGGGTTTAGTATGTGGGGATGTGTACTGTTTGCTATGTGTGCATTTCAGCAGACTCGCTCCTTGCATTTCTCATTTTCACTTTATATGGTTGCAGGGGCGTGGATATTTGGACTGCTTGGCAGTCCGACACCATCCCCCTGCAGTCTTATATGCTCTGTGTAAGCCTTCCAGTTGAGTCAGTGCCCTCATGCATATGCATGACGCGCTGACGTCATAGTCTTAAATGGCAGTCTCCGAGTAAGACTTGGTTAGTGTTACTCGGAGGATTACTGAATCCCACCCATAGACTGCAGAAGGTCAATAAAACTCAAAAAGTTAGGGTTTGATAAACAAATGAACACCGTAATTAGGATTGTCTCTAGAGATTCTTGCAATATAACAGAAGTAAATTATATACATTACTGTGCAGGCAAATTAATAATAGATAAAGACCTATCACAAGTACACAGGGTAGTAAGGGCAAGGACGGGGTGAAAGCTAATGTCATCATGGAAGTGTCGCATAGAGAAAACTATAAAGCAGTTCAGACAAGAAGTGTCACTGTTAGGAGAGCATAGAAGAGGGAACAAATTAACAAAAATACGTGATATATAGACATGATAAAAGCAATGCTCAGTATTATAACAGATCATGATTTATCATTCACTATCAAACTAAAAATATCAGCACAGGCAGAAAAACATAGAAGATGCATCGATAGATATAAAGGATAAGTACAAAATAAGGAGTTTTTTGATGACCCAAAAAAGTTTTATAGAGGATTGTGAAACAAGGTGAAAGGAATTGAAAGACCACCAAAAAAAGAATAGATACATTTTGGAGAAATATCTATGAAGATCCTGTGGGACATAACGAAGACACTAAATGGATAAAAGAAGTAAAAGAAAGAATAACAAATTTAAATGTACAATATATGAAATGGGATGAAGTAATGGCCAGAGATATTGAAACAAAGTTAAGAAGAGCCTCTAACTGGATAACCCCTGGCTCAGATGCAGTACTTATCTTCTGGCTGAAAGTGTTAACATCTTTGCATGAAAATTTAGCCATGAATAAGAACTGTTTATATGTGCACCCCAAACAGACACTAGCCTGGCTAACAACAGGAAAAACAGTGCTTCTGCTTAAGAGGGAACCTGCAAGCTACCCTAAAACTACAGACCAATAACTTGCCTTCCAACTATGTATAAACTGTACACTGGAATTGATGCCAACAATAGTCATTTAGAAGAAAAAACAGTTATGGCAATAGAGCAAGAGAGTAATAAATGAAAGTCATATGGAACAAAGGATCATTAGTTGTTTAATAAAGTCATAGTGGAGAACTGTAAAAAGGGGAAGAATCTTAATATGGCATGGATAAAATACAAAAAAGCATTTGACACTATCGCATATTCATGGATAAAAGAGTGCTTAAATATATGTAAGATACACCATACACTGATAAACTACATCAGAGCAATCATAAAACAGTAGCAAACTACTTTGCAGTTAAGTCATGATAAAGGACAAGTTATTATTCCAGGAATAACAATTCAAAGGGGGATATTCCAGTGTGATTCTCTGTCACCACTGCTCTTTTGTCTTGCCCTTAACTCATTAAGAAAGCAAACAAAGTGTAAAGACTTCTCATCTTCTCTTTGTAGATGATTTAAAACTTTATAGCTCATTAGATAAGGGACTGAAAGCACAATTTCAAGTAGTCAAAACTTTTTTAGATGATATAAGAATGTCATTTAGTCTTGATAAATGTGCAAAAGCAACCTTTAAAGCAGGGAAGCTGCAACACCAAAAAAAAAAAAAAAAAAAAAAAAAAACAGTTTGGGAGAAGAATGTGATTTAAAAGAACATGAGCAAGAGGCAGTGTATAAATATTTAGGAATTGATGAAGGATCAACAATACAACATAAACAAATGCAAATAAAACTTGGTAAGGAATATTTTAGAGGACTTAAATTAATCCTGAAAACACTGTTGACATCTAGGAAAAAAGTTCAAGCTATAAACCAATTTGCTCTTCCTGTCCTGGCTTAAAGTTTTAAAGTGATTAACTAACCCCAAAAGGAGAGGGACAGATATGGATGGATACACATCTGCTGACCTCAGATGGCCCAGACACAGAGAAAGCTTTGAAACATGAGAAGAATAAATCTAAGATGACTTCCCTGCTTAGTCTAGCAGAACCATATCAGCATGAAGCAGGAATGGAAATCAAACCAGAAGTAGATAGAAATCAGGAAACAACTGAATGTGCCAAAAAACAATCAAAAGAAAGGATATAAGGTGAAGGATCAGATGAGAAAACAAGAAATGTCAAAAATGCATAAATATAGTTGCAAGTATAGAAAACTCCTGGAACAACCTCATGTTGATCAGGATCGTATGTAGGAATGGTTAAAGAGAGGTGAATCCAAGCCAAAAGGAAAACTGTTAATACTGGCAGCCTGAGATAGTGGACTATGTACACGTTGGTTTACAAATTCCATTGAACATGTAGGAGAAACAGACAAATGTAGATTTTGTAAAACAGAATTGTAAACAGTTGCACACCTTGTTGCTTGTTAATGGCACAGAGACTCTATAATGAAAGGCATAATAATGTGGCAAGACTTTTGCACTGGGGATTGTGCAAACATTTTAATACTGAAGTAGATGAAAACACTGGAAACATGAGTAACAAAGCATCATAAAAATGCTGGTTTACATCACATAGGATCACCCATTACCAACAGTTCAAAAGATAGATGCGAGAAAACCAGATATAGTAGTCCATGAAAAGAAGACAAAGGTAGCATTGATCACTGAAATTGCTACACCCAGTCACTACAGTGTCTTGTGTACAGAGAGACACATAGTCATAAAATGTCAGGATTTGCAAGCAGAACCAAGAGCAATGTGGAAGAAAGATACCTAGACTGTTCCAGTAGTAGTAGGAGCAATGGGTCTTATAAAAAGGAATCTGCAATCATATTTAGATATGTTACCAATACATGTAATCCTGTGCGAATTGCTTAAGCAGTCATCACTGGGCACATTGTGGGTGCTGTGAAGGGCAATTCTGGCTAACATCAAAGATTGAAATAATACTAATTTCATGAACTTTAATCATACTTTGACTTAGGAATGGGGTCCATTCCCATCATGGTATTAGAAACCCAAAAGGCTTGAAGAAATTAAAAAACTGAATAAACCCATATGTCACTAGATGAATAGCCAACTGGCTCACCGACCAAACATATACAGTAAAATTTGGGGATTCTACCTCAAGCATCAGACCAGTTACCACTGATGTACCACATGGATTTGTGCTGGGCCCCCTACTGTTTGGAATGTAATGTATGTCTAACATGTCCAGGGGAAAACAGATGTCCTGTGGCTTATTATATTCACCAATGACTGCAAACTTGAGTGCAATTGCTGAGTCCCCAACGATGCTGACATACTACAAAAAGGCCTTACACAGACAAAAGACTGTTGCCAAAGCCACGGACTGAAAATAAATGTTTAATAATGCATTATCATCCCTTATGGCCAAGAAGGAGGTCCCTGCACATTACAGTATTATCAGTACCCCCCTTAGCTGAAACCCAGTGGTGAGAGATTTGGGAACAGAAATTGATAGCACCCTTAACTGCAATCACCATGTGTCCACAGTGGTAAGGAAGACCTTCTATGTTGCACATCTCATACGTAAGAGCACCATATCCAGAGATAAGGATGTTATAACTCCTCTGTACTCATCCCTTATCAGACCACTAATTGAGGACAACACTCCCTTGTGTATGCACCTCAAAATACACCTGCAAGCAGCAGCCGGAGATACCTCAGGTGTTTCTAACCAAAGCAATTCAGGGCCTGTACACACGACCTGCACAGACAGACACAGACTGAAGGCCCTGACACTGTATGCTCTATCTTATAGGCTGCTGAGAGGCGACGTGTGCCTGGCCTACAAAACAATCTTAGACCCTGTCCTAATAGAAATTCTGCACATACACAAGTCACATGAGACACGATTCACTCACTCTAGGGAACTTAACCAAGCCTGAAACATTAACAGAACATGCTGGAGTGACAAATATGTTTCCTAGAAAGTGACACTCCTCTGAGAAAAAAAATCACAATTCACATAAAACAGAGCTCCTCAATGACCCTATTTAAGTGTAACTTAGCCATCTGGATAGGAGAACATAAATTTACGCAGGCTGTGTCACCTCTGTCCCTCTTGAATAAAGGCAGTCAGTGCTGATCATACACATGCACTGCAAATATAGACCATACAAGTTGTTCAATAAGACAACAATGATATAACATGATTAGGTTATAAAAGTCATAGGGTGAATAGCCTAGTAACATCCTATGTACCTTAGGTGACATCTGCCTGGGATTCTACTTGGCTGCAGGTTAACTTATGGTACATGACATCAGCAGGCCATGTGGGGGACAACAGGTTGGGATGCTTGCATAGGTACATAGATTCATAAGTTCATATGAGGCCAGTAGCCTAAGTGTAGAGTGTGTCCTAGGTATCTAGAAGCCTAGCTGTGTAAGAACATAAGTACTCATATTGAGCATGTCCATGAGGGAGCACACATTATATATTACACTTTGTAGTGTGGTTGATATATGTGTGTCTAAAATATTGAACCACAGGGTTGTATTGGTTGTGGAGGGGTGGACAACACATGTATGTATTGTGAATATATGACATATACTTAGAATGTGCCCAGAATTTCTAATGTTTCCACATGTAATTTTATGTCATAAAAAGCAAATGGACAATAAAAGGAAATAAGAAAGCATCATATATACAGTTCCATAGCAAAGTGAGCAGCAGCTTTGCACTATGGTGTCCACTCATATGAGTTACACCTGTTTGCCCTTTGGTAAGCAGTGTGCATATGTGAGGAGCATTGCTAATACCAATAAAAATAATACTATATGGCATATAGTGTATTCAAACCCAGGACCATGTATATGCCAGTCTTATACTTACAAGAGTATTGAGGAAACAGTTGTCTATGTTGCACTTCATTGATGTAAACTGCAAAGTCACATCAGTAAAGCAAAAGTTGCACACACTGTACTAGAACCCAGTACCATCTGTACTCCATGCCATGTTCTCACAATGGTCAAGGGCATTAATTTAATGTATCTGGTTACTATTTTTGGCTGTCTGCTTCACAGGTTTGCAGAAAACTGAAAACACAGCCAATATCTGCTTGTGCTATTTGGGTTACTCGGTACATCATGCAAAAAGGACAATGAAAAAGTAGCGGAATAAGAAATAAAACTTTAGTAATGGACATATATGAGTAAAATATGTTTCTGGTGTCACATGTTAGGGTACTTTCTTTAGAAAACCAACACTATTTACTTCATTACTGCACCAAGTTAAGCTATACAATGATATGCCATAATAGTATTGCAGAAAACATTCTAGGTTCCGGACTTACCTTGCAAATGCAGCAGTTGAGACAATTTTATTTCAGGCCCTGAATTTCCTTATGTCTATTTGTGGTGGTGTTGCGGTTAACGTTGTTGCCTCACAGCAAGAGGTTCTCCCATTCGATTCTTGGCTGGAACGCCTTCTGTGTGGAGTTTGCATGTCCTCCCCATGGTTGAGTGATGCTTAAAGACATGCAGGTAGGTGCGTGTGTGAATGGGTGTACCTTCCTTGAAGGTTAGGCATTGGGCTGGCAATTCAGCACCGTAAAAATCCACTGCCAATCATTAGCGGACTGTACTTCCGCTGTGGTGACCCCTAACCGGGAAAAGCCAAAAAACTTTACACTCCCATGGAATAGAAGTGTGCAGGAAAAAACTGAATGTAGGCTAGATGGATGCTTTAGAGCTTGTTGAATAGCTCAACCATACTGAAATCACCTGCTCATGCTGTAAGTGGCAGCTATGAAAAACATCTGCTACTTTACTGAATATATGAACTCTATTATTGCCCAATGGTGCACAATGTGCACCTATGCACTGCTGCATGCACTGATGTTGTCCACACTGATGCTGAAATAAGGTGAATACAAGGCAACTTATTACTTTTGCCTGTGCCTGTGATATCGCTCAAACATGCAGTTCAAAAAGTAGAGGGAAGTTTGCAGACCCTGTAATTAAACCCAGGGCCTTCTGTACTCTAGCCCTATACATACAGATGCTGCCACAGGAATAGTTATGTGATATGAATTGAGAAAGCTGCCATTCATTCCTCCATTTCCCATAGTTGCACTAAGCACCACATTGCTCAAACACAGTCGGAAATTAAAAAATAAATTTGAATGTAATGTGGATAGATAAGATACATTTTAACAAACAAGAAAGAGGATGACACAGAACATGTGACTTGTGCACTGCTTACATGCACTTTTACACTTCACAGTCCTACATGTACATCTCTGTAAGTGTAACCTGACACACACACCCCTCATGCCATCATTTACTGCTGCCATGCATTCAACATGAATACTACAGAAGTGCCTACACAAAGTGAACATCCCTACATGGTTACAAGTTTTTGGGATTCAGCAGTTCTAATGAGTTTGGACCTCATCTGCATCTTCACTGTGTTGACAGCCATGAATCTACATGGTTGGTAACCATGTAGGCAGGGAAACTGAAGGGGAACCCAGTGTTGTACAGTGAAGGGAGGGTATTACTCAGGTGTATATATGTGCACAGAGGAATTCAGGTTTGGGATTCTATATTTCTTGGGGTTTACACTTATAGCTGTCTACATTAGTTACAATTACATTGTTCATTTGAGGGTGGGGGTGCAAAGCAGCATTTATGCCATGGCAATCAATAAGGATTTGTTGCTATTTTTAACATAATTTTTAACATAATTTTCTAGCATCCAACATGTCCGGGAATGTCATAATGTGTGTGGAGTTACATGTTAAGGTCTGTTCTGTACAAATGTATAAAAAACTACTTGCTCTAGTTTCCATGTAGACTCCATGTAGACTCCTTTGCATGGCTGTGTTCGGAAAACTTTTGCATACATGGCCAACATGAATATGCAGTATACACTGTTACTTTAGAGCTTGATGAATTGCTCCACCATGTTGATTTCCTTTATTAGCATGCAATTCAGCTGCTTATGGTCTAATCTGCATGCCATGAAAGTTTCTGAGTTTGCGTGCTAGCGTATACCACTGCACTGCATTTACTGAATCTAAAACTTTTCTCAGCTATGTATGTGTCATGCCATGATGTGCAGATGATCAGAATGATTATGTAGGTCTTACTGAATCCCCCAATTGTTTTTTATAGTTAACCAAGGTAACAATCACCAGCAGAATTTATTTTGTTTCAATGAAGGATTTTTTTTTAAATGTTATTTTATTTATCATGCAGTAGATTTACACACACACACACACACACACACACACACACACACACACACACACACACACACACACACACACACACACACACACACATATATATATATATATCTATATATATATATATATATATATATATATATATATATATATATATATATATATATATATATATATATATAGATAGATAGATACAGACATAGATAGCTATAGATATATATGTAGTTTACATACACTCTGTCAAAATTTAATTGTGTGATTGAAAATCATTTGCTAGCACATGCAGGCATTTTAAAATTTGTGTGAGATCATGGTACAGTGAAGATCAGGTAATTAGGCTTTTCCCCAGTTTAGTGCAATTTCAGAGTTGGTATATACCATTACTAGGGGGGTATAAAAGGCTTATCCCCTTCCAAAAAATGTTTTGCCTTGCTTTTTTACTGGTTTTCAATTGGCTGGTGATTTTTCCAGTTGTTTTTGATCACTTGTCTTTTGATTTGTTTATTTTTCAATTTATGGACATAGCTATCTATCTATATAGCTATGTATCGGGTCTATATTATATGAAAAATGCTTAAAATGTAAAGTACGACATGCTCAACAGCTTTTAAACGAACGTTCATCTAATTGAAACCCCTGAATGTCGAAACAAGGATTTTCAAAAAGTTATAGTTGGCCAACCATCAGGAAGCCAACGGCTGACAGCTACAATGTACTGTACACCATTACAACCTCCACCCCCAAAAAACAAAACAAAAAACTCCCAAAACAAACTGACAAAATAAAGTGGGGGGCTTTGTCTCCCACACCCCCTACTTAAATACACCGTCTCTGAGATCGCACCACAGTGGAGGACTGTCAGAACATTGCACCGAGTGAAAGTC
>NC_056736.1:234026687-234069187 GCF_019279795.1 Protopterus annectens
CACACACACACACACACACACACACACACACACACACACACACTCGCACACTCACTTGCACACTCGCACACACACTCACACACACACACACACACACACACACACACACACACACACACACACACACACACACACACATGCCACAATGAGTGCAGTTGATAGTCCATTGAATGAGTATACACTAAATTCTTTACTATATTCATACAATGAAAGGGAAGAAAAGAGGGGTATAAGACAGGCAGAAAGGAGTAGGATCAAACAGAAGAACACACAGAAGAGAAAGGTAAATATAAAAATGGCTTGTGGACAGGGAAGTGTATTTTTTTAGATATGATCTTATTTGCCATTTTTTTCTAAAAGGCTAGGGGAGAAGATTATCAAGGAGAAGGTGTGAACAGGAAAGAAGATAGTGGGGTGGTATCAAGGGACATCATAGAAACATAACAGAAATCCACATTTGAAAATGAGAGGTGCTGACACAAATTGGCAGAGGAATAATGGAGAGATATGGACAGACAGATGGAATCCAGATGGTGTTGATGAGGATGGGCTAGAAACTGAGAAACTGACACTCAAGAAAGAGAACACATAGATGGGTGATAGGCTTAGTAGAAGACTGGCTGCAAAGCTGCACAGTACCTCACAAAGCCAGAGGTCAGTCATGTCCATGATTGCTTTCATGACTCAGCACTTTCTCATCAGATGCAGACCTACAGAGAGCACCAATAAGTTCTCCAGTTCACTCCTTCCTACTGGCTGACCTATATCATCCTGCAGAAAGGCTGCCATGGCATCTGTCTGTGAACCAGCAGGTGATGGCAGGACTGGTGCACTGTGTGGTAGCTGCTGTCACACCACAATCACTGATGTGGCTAACATGGCACAAAATATAAAAGCAAATGGAAAGAAAGAAGGAAACAAAGGACAAATTAAAAATTAATAACAAGAAGAGAGCAGTAAAGCAGAAACACTAAAGCAAATGCAGTTATCAGTGATGCATGCTATGTTGAGCAGTTGTCACGGAAGGAGTCAACTGCTATTAATTATCCAATGTCAAATAAAAAAGATATATAGAGACCAGACAGAAGAATACCACACCCATATGTGAGCCACAAGGTACAAGATGAAATGTTACCTAACCAGGCTACTATATGTAAGGCATGAGAAGTGCATGTGTTGAAACAGTGTGACACCAAGAGAAAGTGAAGCTGGGCTGAAAAAGCCCAAGAGCCTGAAGTGGCTATCCCATAACAGCTTGTCATTCAGATGGAAGACACACCCTACCAACCAGTGTCCTACATGGTACTGTAGAGGACATGCAATGTAAACACCACTCCATATGTCCAAAAGTAGTGCATATAGAAGTCCAAAATAAGATGGCAAGAATGTATCATGACATAGGGAAGCCATCATGCAGCATCAAATGGCAGTCTGTCAGACATATTCCCATTGTATGCAAGGTGTAAGTGGCACAGTTAGTAGAAGTGGAATGTCCAGTGTATGAATAAGGCATGGAAGACTGAACAGGGAACTCTGCATTAATGGCAGGGTTTGGCCATGGATATGATTATGAATGATGCACACTAATCAGGTATGAAAAAGATCATGATACCTATGATGGTGGCAAAAAACCCACTGTCAGCCCAGTTTGCATCACAATGCCACAGGTGACAATTGTTTATAGAAGCATGGATATCAGGACAGTCCAAACTGCATTGACAAGTGACAAAGTAATGCAAAGCTGTAAGCAGTAGTTAAAATGTTTACAAGAAATGCAAATATGAACATTAAGGCAGGTATCAAACACATATGCAGCTATAACATCAATGCCATGTACATACTCAGATGCCTGGATAGTCCTGCTTACTTTTTCTTGCCTATCACCTGATTATGTTCTATTTCATCAGGTGCTGAAAAACAGAGAATAAAAATAAACATATCAATGAGCCTGAAGAGCTGCATATGGCCAAGCATGATTACATACTTAGATATAAGGAAATACATGTCACCGCTGCTCACTATATAACTCTAAATCCATTTCTCTAACCTCTTCCTTACACTGGCTAAGAAAGTCATGGTAACACCTCTTTAAATCTCTGCACTGATGCCAGAAATGCTCATCAGAGTGGGTAATGGCTATGGCCTCATCCACTACCCTGGCATGGCAATAGCAGACATTCACATTGAACTGGTGGACCTCACAGGAGTCCCCCATCAGGCATTTCTGGTGGTTCTGATAAAAGAATTAGAAAAAGGCTTTGGCTTCTTTCCTGGACCATTTGAAGCCCTCTCAGACTCAGCCGCTCAAAAGCATGACCCACTTCATATGTTGGTAGAGGGAAAATGGTAGTAGATTTCTATTGACTCCTGTTGCAGGTGTATGTTGATATGTATTAACACATAGCATGACAATGTAATATAGATGAAAGTCACCATGTAGACACACAGCACCAACCATGGTGCCAAGGGTGCAGATCCACTTGACTAAGTAGTTGGCTCCAAGCCATGTTGATGAACATAATTGTGGCACAATACCCTGAAGGTACACAATGTGGATTATTAATCTGTGACACCGGAGATGCAATGAATCTGCCTTCACAAGCACATGTCACTTCACTGACATTAACTGTATGCCTTCATTTACATGTGAATACATGGTGCCTAAGGGAAGGAAGTGCCTGAAGATGTTTTTCTCTGGCAGAGGCAAATGTGCTACTGCAGGTGAGTATGGGCAATGGAAACAGAGCACATCAAGTGTGCCTGGGAATTCTGTGAATGTGTGTGGTGTGAGCTGGTTGCAAATATTAATACAACTGGTGGCCACAGAAGGGCAGCCTTTCAGGCCTGTCACTGAATCAACAAGACCAATGCCATGGTACATGACAGGATGGCCATGGATTGGGGTCTGCTGTCACAGACCATGCTTACTTTCATGAAAGAGTTCCTGTTGTTCCTGTCCGGGGACTAAGTGAACATGATACCTTCCAGAGGCCTGCATGTGAGGCGTAAACTGGACACACTATCCCAGGTCTCTGTTGGGAATGCACCAGACTGGTATTTCCTTATGTCAGTGCTACATGTTAGTGGCACTCCTAGTGATGCTCAGCACTGCCACACCTACAGGCACTTCTGGGATGGAGACATGAAGGCATACTACACAAAGTTTATTTGTTTGCATTATTTTCATAGCTGTTTTCTCTATCAATGATGCTTCATAGGGAACTGGGGTTGCCATATATTAGATGAGCTACATCAGAACCTTAGCAATCTCATTTAGTGCTTGGTACCATTCCCCGTTCTGGAACCACTCAACCAGAGGAACTGGAAGCTGTTGAACGATGGGGGGACTGAGGGTGAGAGGGGCACTTAGTGATCTAAAAAGGACAATTTTTTAAAGCTATTTACTACCACAGTATAGGTTCATTTGGAGGACATTTTAAGATTAGCCAATTTTCCTTTTGATGCTTGAATTAACATTTCCTGATTGGTCTTGCCTATCCCATAGCTGATAATTGTATATTAGACTTAATGAGAAATACTGTGATCATGCCATAGATAATTTGAGTTGACCCATGTAAGGGATGCAGCATTTAGGACCTGCCTCTATCCATTAATGGCTCGAGGGGCAATCCTGGAGTACATGTTTTATTACCTATCCTTAGATTCAAGTTGCATTTGAATATGGATAGGGATGAGATTTGTTTTACTTGACTGGATAGTCTGTTCGGGAAAAGTGGTAGCCTCTGTGATATCATTTGGGGATTCAATAACTACTTCTAGCTTGCAGTCATCTCAAACTTAGTCGTGCAAAGCCCTTTGGTGTTTCCTTTTACTTTTAAGATGTATATGCCTAACAGAAAAATTCTCAGCACCGAACCCTGGGGGACTCCATCGGTGACTGGTCTCTTTGTAGAGGTAACTTAAGGTCCACAATCCACAGAACTGCACTGACATGTTCAGCAATATGACTGTTATTAATTATTAAAATAAAAATAAAAAACTGTAAACTATCAGATGTTGGAATGAAGCAACAAAGTGTCAGTTGTAAGAAATAATAAGCACTTTCTTTCCTTTATTGTCAAACACAGAATGGAAGTGCTCATTATTTTTTACAACTGAACCTTCATTGTTTCATTCCAACTTCTAATAATTTTTTAGTAAATAATAGTGACAAATACCAGAGCTGGATCACGGTTAAATGGGGCCCTAGGCATGGTAATAGATTGGGCCCCCCAGATGAGCCCCTCCTGTAGCAACCTCCTACTGCTCCAGCAGCAGCCTCTCCCCAGCCACTCCAGTGTTCCATTACTTGGCTATTTCTCTTCAGTTACCATAAACACTGTTCAAACCTGTGAGTGTGCATACTGTTTTCTTATTTACTTCTACAATGATTACAGAAATTGAAATAAAATAGCACAAACACTGAGCCATTTGCAAAACAAACAATGCAGTCTCGCAATGAAAACAGACTTAGAATGAGCAGTAAACTTCTCTGCCCTTGAAACTCACATTCATTGAAACAGCATGAAAACCCACATTCATTTTGCATCTGGCCAGTGGAGAACTAAGCTTACCTCTGGGCTGTTTTCAAACCATAGGCTCCTTACACATTTTAAGGCCATGCATACATGTATACGTTCTTTGATTCACCTTCCTGACTGTGTTAAATTATATCTCTTGTATAATACAACACACTTGTTAGAGCATGTTTTAAATTTATTCGTTTGAACATTTTTTCAATAAGCAATGAAACAAAAGTTGTGAACCAGTAATGACAAAACTGCCCAATTCAGAACATTTCCATCATAAAAGTCTACTCAAACTTCTGTCATTACCATCCACCAATATCAGTAAATATGCACAATCTCTGCAGAAATAAAAGTCATCTAAATAATTACACATTAAAAGGATTTGCAACTAATGAAGAGGTTGCTGCTAGTAAACAACTTTATATTTCATTGTTTCATCTACAAATAAAGTGTCTGTTGCCATTCAAGAATTGCCTATGTTACATTAAAAAAACGATAAGCTAATAATATTGCAATAGGGAATGGATGGCAAACTGATAACAGGTTCATAGTTACTAAATAACTCATTCAAAGGAGGACATTCACAGGACTGCAGCATCCATTCCCTTTAAAGTACAACACAATCAACAATTCATCTGCATACTGTGGGAGTAGAACCCACATCATTCTACCTCAAGAGTAAGTATACTACTTGTTGTACTACTAACAATGCAAACAGATCATACTCATTATAAGGTGTATAACAAGATGCCCACAGATGTATATTATAGTTGAGCTTCTTTTGAATGCCTACTTCAATAATTGTATTCATTTTATTTCATTTAGTTCAGTACCTGTAGATTATAATTTTATTGGCGAAAGATGCATTTACCTTAAGGAGATAATTCTACTGTAACTGTAATATGACTTCCAACAAACAGATTAAGTGCTAGCACAGTGGTTAAGTGCATGTTATCATCTTGAAAGAGTTATTTTAATGACAGCACAGTTTCAGGACAACAGATTGCACACTATAACACTTGAAATCTGCTTTCTGTCATAGGAAGCAGTATTGTTCTAGCTACTGTATGCCTTTTTCCTCTGTTGAAAGTGGTGCTGCTTATACTGCAAAGGCCACTGGAAGCCATTGCAATGGGAAATTTGTCTCAGTGAAGATATATACAATGTGTGGAAGAGAAAGCAGGATGACGTGAGAAATAAGGAAAGATAACTGGTAATCATTGGAAAAGTTCTAAACAATAATTACTATGTGCAATTTATATGACTGGCAACTGGGCAACAGAGCAGAACAGTGCTTTGTGCCCCCATCTTTCATTCAGTGAACTGGGATTTAAACCTGTCTTTTTGCCCTGGTTGATTTGTCCTGCAAAAAACCCTATCAACATAAAGAAACGCTCATCACTGTCCATTTTCAAGTGTAGCATAGATCTAAGGATGGGGAACAGAAAATTTACCCCAGGTCTGTGCCTGTACTGTTAATGAACAGAAGCAGCCCCTAAATTATTTTATCTTATGCATATGTCTCCTCAAATTATCTATGGTATGATCACACTTATTGTCATTATGGGCAGTTTATAATTATCAACCATGGGATGGGTAAGGCCAGTCTATAACCAAATGGGGTAAGTTATTTTGAACATGGAAAGGGAAATTGGCTAGGCATAAGATGTCCGACAAGGGCTAACTAGCATATTATTACCTATGAATCTATGAGCCTATACATGATTTCCTCCTCTCACCTCTCTAAGATTTGCCACTCATACATACTGGCTACTCCAAAAGTGCACTCTAGTTTGGACTATGGAGTTTCCTTCAAGGGCATGTTCCTATGAGGCAGTTTATGGCAGCTAGTGCAGAGGATTAATGCTATGAGCTATTATCAAACTGTTTTCTATGGTTAATGACTTGATTTCTTCAACCATCATTTGCCTGCTTGGTTACCTTGAGCAAGCCTCTTAAGCAGACAATGCTTTGTGGTGATTGGGAAATTAAGCTAGGTTGTTAAATGGTCTCCTGAACCACAAGCCTAGTAACTACTTATGAACCTATGTCTTAGTGGAATTTCCTCAATAAACTAATAATAATGATAATAACCATCAAATAATCTGCAGGGCTATGTTCAGTAAGGATCATTGCAAAGATAGTACAAGAACAGGTAAGAATTCAGGTATTGGCATTGACAGCACTTGTTCTGGCAAACAGGTATTGTCTTTGCTCATTCTGTTGCAACCACTCCCCTGTCAAAATCCCCATCTTGGATCTGTAGCTGTCATGCAGCAAAACTGCTGCATTCATTTCTAACAAAAGGTTACTAATTCTGTTTGTTAGGTTTGTCAAACCTTTGTGTGAAATTATCACTTAGCATTGAATTTATTTAGATAGAGATTTGCAGCGCCTGTGTTCTGTCTGACCTGGGTTTAGCTTTAAGAGAAAAAATTCCAAAGAAAATTTCTATATCATGGTTTTGCTTTCCTTTAAAAGAATGCATGGTGTGAAAGCATAGAAAAAACTTTGATAAAAAAATCATAGAACAGCACGTACAGTTTATTATCAGCCTGAATTTTTAACTCACATTTGCATTTCTGTCCCTTATCTTTTTGAGATATGATTACAGAGTGTGGCATTCTGTATGAAGCATACAAATCTTCATTGCTGCTCTGTCTGATTTAATTTGTCTTCCAATGCAAAATGATAGCAACTGTTACACAAACTGCTTAATTTCTAAGTCCACCTTGCAATTCCCTTTTCAAGATGCATGGATGACTTGTCTGCAGTGCAAGCATCAGGTTACAGAAACTGACATAAAAAGGCCAGAAGATGCAGCTGAGGTACCAAATATCTGCTAAGGGCAATTTAACAGTTACATCTGATCCAGTTAATACTTCAGAAAAAATTACTGTTACCTAATTAAGAGAGCGTCTGTCTTTAAAGATACTCTTGCTATTGAATATTTTATTTTATTTTATTTGATTTGTTGCAGGTTAAAATAATTAAAATAGTAAAACACATTTCAGGATTAAAAAGAAATATTAACTGAATAATGTATAACAAAAAAGAATACACAGTTATACTTGAGTGAAATTAAATATTTTACTACTTCGTCAAAGTGATGTCTGACATTAGTATATGTTTCTCCTAGTATGTTTCTTTGTAACTGTGTGCTTTTCTCCAGCTTTGGTGATTTAGTGCTTCTGCTGTGTTTTGGGGACTATTGTGTTCAGCTATATGAAGAATTGCACTACTATTGACAACAGTTTTATAACATTACAAGCTGGTTGCATTTTAAATGATACCCCGAGTGATTCATTTATTATTATAGCAATAACCCACGCCTGGTAAATTTAGCATTACCCACACCCAGGCGTGGGTTATTGCTATTATACCATGACATTATTTAAGAAAAGAAACTGTTACTTTTCTTAAATAATGGCATAGTATAATGCCTGTTTACTGCCCTTCCGCAGATGTCTGGCATCCGCGGCAGTTCTGATGTACTGCGCGCCTGCGCAGTACATCAGAGTTGAGCAAAAGCAACGGAGAAAGCAAGATCTCCGTTGCTTTTATGTCTCGCTATGTTAAATGAGTTTAACATAGCGAGACAGTTTTAAAATAAGCAACGGACATCTCCGTTCCTTATTTTAACTGTCTCGCTATGTTAAACTCATTTAACATAGCGAGACATAAAAGCAACGGAGATCTTGCTTTCTCGTTGTTTAACACTGCTCGCTATGTTAAATGGGTTTAACATGGCGAGACAGCTAAAATAAGCAACGGACATCTCCGTTGCTTATTTTAAAGCTGTCTCGCTATGTTAAACCCATTTAACATAGCGAGACAGTGTTTAAAAAAAACGAGTTATACTAATGGAAAAAAGTCCGGGCGACCGGACCTTTTTCCATTAGTATAACTCGATTTACAACGGGCACGCTGGCCAATCAGCGTGCACGTTTTGGGGGGATCATGGTATAATAGCAATGAAGGAGCTACAAATATAAAGGTGCCAGACAAAATGAAAGAGCTTCTAATAATATGAGAAGTGAAGAAGTGCTATGGGAATGTCTGGCCCCTCCTAGAAACCCATTTGAGATGAATGAACAGCAAATGTCATCTTTGGCAAATGTAAGTCACTCTGAAATATTTCTTCAAATAGAGAAAGATTTAACAAAACTAAAATGACTACACTGGGACAATATCTTTGTTGAACATAATATAAAATCAGAAAGGGCAACCATAGCTCTTAGAGTGACTAAACTGCCTATTGGCAACAATTTGCCAAAAGAATTCATTGATAAATGGTTAGATATAAACCAAAAAATGGTCTTCAGTATATGGAACTGTTGTTAACCTATAACAACACCACCCTCAATGAATAAAAATAAAAAAATCCATTCTAACTTTTTAAAATCAAAAGAAACAACCTCCATTGACAATTCTGATAGCAAGGTAAGTGTTATTCAAGATGAGATAAATCAATTAAATAAAGCTTTGCATAAAAGAAAGCTAAAAAAGCTTCAGCGGGACCTCTGTGAGTATGCAGGAGGTGTGGCATCAGCGTATAGTCTACGGTTGGTGAGCCAAAAGCCAGATGACGTCAGTACGCATAGTGCTGTGGCTGAAGTCAGTGATTCGAATGCTCTAAGGATATCAGAGCGAATACATCACAAAAATAGAAATTAAAGTTCATCCCAGAATGATGCAAATATAGTAGTGACAATGACTAGCATTGCAGGGAATACCTACATCATTAACCTAAGTGAAATTCAAATGCAGAAGCAGCAAGAGAAAATGAACCCAATGAATAACCAACAAATAAATGTTTATCAAAGGGTAGAAGGAGAAGAAAGAACCTGGGCCCAGGTAACAGCAATGTCATAGAAGAGTAACTTTTCAAAAAATAGCTTTCCAAAAAACAAATATGCGAACAGAGGGCCACAGAAAAAGAAATGGAAGAAAGGAAACAAAAATCGGAAAACCTAGGTACTGCAGATTTTAAAATTGTTAACTTGTCTAGTTATTATTTGAATGATACTGAAAGTATTGCCCTCAGTAGATGCTGGAATTTTGCACCAGCCCATAGGGCAAATAAAATGGATATTATTAATAACATGAGAGACTATATGAGAAGGTTAAACTTTAACTTAATGTACGAAAGTAGGAATGATGTGGGCAATTATTTGTCTAAGCCAAGCACTTATAATCCACCACTTAAAAAAGAGCTGGAAATGTTTTTAAATGCGTGCGAAAAACAAATAATTGATGCTTTACAGAACAAACCTGCTTATAAATATTATAATGTATCTAGCCAAGAATGGAAATGTTTTAATACACTAGTAAATAATGAAAATAATTTGATCTTTAAAGCTGATGGGGGGCATTGGTAGTACTAGATAGAGAAGCATATGAAAGTAAGATGCAAGAATTGTTATCTGACACTAGCTACTATAAAAAGTGACTATGAGTGAAGTAAAAAAGAGGCATGCTATGATAGATTCATGCATTGAAGAATGGTTCAATTCTGGTAGAAGTGATGATAAAATAAGGAACTACTTCACAATAAAAAATCCAAAAGTAAGTAGGATCTTTGGAATACCCAAGATCCATAAGGATTTAAATGAACCAGCCCTAAGGCCCATAGTAGCAAGAATAAATAGCAAGGCAGAAAGTCTGGCTATTTTTGCTGATAAGCATCTACAGAAGGTAGTAATGGGTACTAGTATGTACATTAAATATACGTTTGACCTTCTAAATAAAATTTAAAATAGAGAAGTGACCATTATTGATTTGTTAGTGACTCTAGATATAAAATCAGTTTATACCATGAATCCAAATGAAGAGGGTTTGGAAATTGTAAGGATAAAATTAATAAAGTCCATTCTGTATTTAGATAACACAGTTAGCATAGTTATGCAAGTATTGCACCTTATTCTATAGAGTAATTTTATGTCCTTTAATGACCAGCTATATTGTCAAACTAATGGAGTAGCGATGGGGGCCGCTATGATCCCAAGTTATGAGAACCTCTTTATGCATGGTTGGGAAAAGGTTCACATCTTAGAAAGTAGGTTTAAACAAAATATTGTTAAGATGTTCATATTTATAGATGTCTTTTTAATTTGGAGAAACACTATAGAAGCTTATGAAAGTTTCTTGGAATATCTGAACAATGTTTGTAATTATTTAAAATTTACCAGTGAGGTAGATAATAAGAATATTATTTTTTTTGGATGTAAATTTACAAACAAGGAAACAATTTAACATCCAAAATATTTAAAAAGGCGGTTTAAAATAACAGTTACTTGCATTATAGCAGTATGTATTGTAAGAAAACAAAAATCAATTTAGTTAAGGGACAATTAGTAAGGATTAGTAATTTGACTAAAGATAAAGTAGTTTTTCAAGATGAAGTTGATAAATTCTGAAGTAGAATGCTGTCAAGAGATTACTCCATGGAAGAAATTATGGTATGTAAATCACAGGTGTTAGAACAGAGAGAAAAAAAATGGTAGTATAAAGAAAAATAAGGGTAGTAATAGAAATAATAGAACGGTTCTGCCAGTTTTGAATAGTGTAGATACTCAAACTATTAGAAATATAGTAACCAAAAATTGGGAGATATTTGATGCATATCCAGGCATAGTTGAAAGAATTCGAGTTAGACTCATTTTTACACAAAAAAGAGCTAAGTATTACAAAAATTTCTTTCAAGGAAAATTAAATAAACCTAGACATCTCCCAAGGAGGAAAGGGATGGTTAGATGTTATAATTGCAACATGTGTCAATTTTTATACACAGAATCAATGGAATTAAAAGTAGGAAATAAAGTAAGTATAAAAGGTTTATTTACTTTTAAGTCAAAAAAATGTGGTTTACTTAGCTTTCTGTGTAACATGTAAGTCATACTATGTAGGCAGGACCACAAGAGAGCTCAATAGAAGAATCTATGAGCATAAATATGCAATACAAACTGGTGATGAAAGAAATGCCTTGAGTAAGCATTATAAAGGAGGTTCTTGTAAGGCAGATTTTAAGTTTATAGTGCTGGAATCACTGGATAATATTCAGAGTTTTTTTTTTAATATAGAAGAGGAATTAGGGTGGATAGAATATTTTTGGCAAACAAGGTTGAATGCTTGTTTTCCACCCGGCCTCAACAATAGAGAAGATTTTATGATGTATTTAAAAAGAAAATGTTTAAAACACTGAGTTTTTTAAATGTAGGAAAGTGTTTTAGTTACCCATATCACCATGTGATTTTGGTTCTTATCATGTGACATTAATCATGCTTTAAGGATTTGTATATAAAGAAGTTTTGTGTTTTTTAAATTTCAGTCTGAAGAAGTTTCCAGTTTTTGAAGAAGAGGAAAGCGCTAACTGAGAGGTGTTTTATTAAACTGTGTTTTTCTCCAGCCTTGGTGACTTTTTGGTCTTTGTTCTAAGGATTTAATCCTTCTGCTGTGTTTTTGGGGTTCATTGTAATTTTTATTTTTTTCCTAATATATGCATATAAGCTTGTTTTTAATGCATGCTTATTGCAAGTCATGCATAGCATTTTATCTTAACGTAATCTGACAGAAAATGGTGATTATACAATAAAGGGTAATTAATATTCCAATATGTGTACATTGATTGGACATCCCAATCAGCATGCCTAATAATGAACAGCCAGACATTAAATTAAAATATGGTAAAAAAGCTATCTTGAAATATTTTAGGAGGGACAAAACAAAATATGGAAAAAAAATCAGAACTCTGGCCAGTGAAAGAGTGTAGTTTCTAGCAGAATAATGTGTTTGGTAATGCTTTTAACCCTGTCACTCAACTGTCAAGATTTTATAAGAATGTATCTCATTTTACTAATAAGTTTGTCCTGTCCCTCATATACTTTTAAACTTTCTGGCAAATCACTCACTGTTTTGGTAATGGCAGACTATAAGAATTTCATAAAATAAGTAAAAAAAAAAAAAAAAAAAACAGAAAGAGAAAGGCAGAGCACTACAAGAATGTTTACATCTCTGGCAGGTCCCTAGAACTGCACTGATGTGCCTACCATTCAAAAACAGGAATGTACAAACCCTGAGCATGTGTAGTAAACATCAACAGTGCATCAGTAAATAGTGAAGAAATTGGAAGAACAATAAAGGGCTATTACACATACACTAAGGCATTATTTAAGAAAAGTAAGCAATTTTCTTCCTAAATAATGCCATTATAGAGTAACAATAACAAACTCCTAGATGTAGGTTTTGTATTATTTTCTCATGATTTATTTTGTTTGATCACTCAGGTTTTGCCTGTGTAATCAAGCCACAACATCCAGGGGTAAATCCAGTGATATGCCCAGCCATAGGTTATTGCGGAACTCTTCTTTAGCACTAGTATCAGTCATATGTACTGCATATGGATACTGCTTCAGTTGCAGTAATTATTGTCAAATGCATTAGCTGACATTCTTAAAGTTTTAGAAGTCAGTCTACTGAATATTAGCAGATCCATTTTTGTATGTCTGTAATGACTGAAGTGGAAGGATTACCCTACTGTTCTGTGGCTGTATAATTACTGTTGATGTTGTTAACTTTCTAGAATAAATGCGATGCTAGAGTTTTTTTCTCAGTTTGATATTTGTTTTTTGTAATTATTTGTTGGCTTCTGATTGACTATTTGTTTTTTGTAATTATTTGTTGGCTTCTGATTGACTAATGTCAGAAAAGTGACTCAGCACTAAATGCTTTATTCTGGCATTTCATTTTTGAACACTACTGACATTAACAACTTGAAAAAAAATATTAACAACAAGAATTGTGAACAGTACATAGTTAAATCGACATAATTTCATATTAAAAAAGGAAATAACAGCTCTATGGACAATATGAAGGCCTCCTTTATAGCAGTTAATTAAAAATAACAAAACTGTTACATACAATGTGTTTTACCAACTTTGGCACTAGCCTAGTTAATTAGAAATGCAACCTAGAAAAATTCAATATCCTTCACTGAATTAAAATCTTGTAGAAGTCATGAAAGAGAGTACATATGAAAACTGATGATATTTATCACTTTTATCTCTCTAGCAAATGGTCTGTCTCAGAGACAAGGTTACTGCTCTGAAGGAAAAGAAGTCTGCATCACAAACCATTTCATATCAGTATTCGTGTCATCCCATTTAATCCCTTTATCTTTTTTTTCATGGTGACCCACTTTAGAAAGAGGACTTTAGTTTTACAATAAAGTAACTCCTTCCTTATATATCCAATGATGCTTACACCAGAAACAAACTATTTAATAAATGTAACTATAAGAATTAATTCCTTCAAGACAAATGCAGTTACTTAGCGTAAATGCATAGCAATAAAAGCTTAAGTTGTTTAAAATCTGAGTACTTGTTGTCCTTTTTTTAACTAAAAACTTTGTAAAACCATAACTCCATTTTCATTATCAATTTGTACGGATTAACTTTATTGATGATATACATTTCCAAAATTATGGATCATATAGATATTTCTTTTCTAATATGTTTTGATATAGGGTTTAAAATACTGCTAAACAGATATTGGGGGGATTCAGTAATCCTCCGTGTAGAATGAACAAAGCCCTACTCGGAGACGGCCGTATAAGAGTATGATGTCAGCGCTCCATGCATATTCATGAGGATGTGCTGACTCAACTGGAAGGCTAACACGGAGCGTCTAAGACTGCAGGGGGCTTGTCAGACTGCCGAGCAGTCCAAATATCCACGCTCCTGCAACTATATAAATGTGAAAATGACAAGTGCAATGAGCGAGTCCACTGAAATGTACACATAGCAAACACTACACATCCCCACATACTAAACCCCTTTGTAATTGTAAAATGTAAACTTTTTATTTTATTTTTTTTATAATTCCCAATATAGCTGCCCGTATTTGTGCGTGTTTGTGTGGATGTACCCATTGCTTAGCTACAGTTTGCAATTTCAACATCAAAGAGCATAATAAGAAATGTTTATGCAAAGTAAGCCAAATAGAAATAGTGTAGTGGTATAGCCTTCACACAAAGAAGAGGCATTTCTGGTTCTAGTCCCACCACTCCCCTTTCCATTTCATGTTTTAAATTAGTATATAAAATAATTCCTGACATATATGAATGAAATTTTAGTAAAAAGCATTGAAATGGCCTATGTATTAGTGAACAAAATATATATATATAAATATAAGAAGGTGAGCAGCATTAAGGATATTGACATATAATTGCCCATAGTTAGCAACGTTGTACCCAGCGCAATATAGTTGCCCATAGCTAAGCAGCATTGTACCCAGCGCAATATAGTTGCCCATAGCTAAGCAGCATTGTACCCAGTGCAATATAGTTGCCCATAGCTAAGCAGCATTGTACCCAGCGCAATATAGTTGCCCATAGCTAAGCAGCGCTTCACCTAGCGCAATATAGTTGCCCATAGCTAAGCAGCGCTTTACCTAGCGCAATAGGCTTGCTTTGAGCTGCGCACTGTGCTAACCAGCGTACCATCAGGCAACATCGGGCAACATGGAGCAACGTAGAGCAAAGTTGAGCAAAGTTGCCTAAACACAGCCACACCCCCTATCCTGTCTGGACAGTAGTAAAATAAAAAGCAATGACAAGACTCTAACCCGGGACACTGTGCACCATAATCAAAGTACTGAACCACTAAACCATGACAGCTTAGCATAAACATGCACTGTTAACATACATATACTTATAAATGGAAGTTTAACCATTGCTAAGCAGGTTTGCTGTTAGCTGAGAATTTTCAAAAACGGCCAATCACAAATAAGTGTGGGAAATGAGGCATATTTAAGCTCCATAGGTGGGAATACTCGCCATAACTGGTTGTAGCTCCCATCTGCAGTCAGAATGGCCGGAGCTGGAGAGGGTACTCGCTTTTGCGTGCAACAGTGGGGCATCGAGGAGTTAAAATACATGGTTTGGCTTCTTGTCCACCATCATGAGTCAAGACTCCTGTAGGGCCAGTTTCAAGGGACGAAGTACAAAGCAGAGGCTTGGAACCGGTTAGCTCATGATCTCACCATTGCCACAGGCATCCCTCGGACTGGTGAGCAGGTCCATCACCACCATGCAGACCTGAAGAGACAGAAGCAGGACTGACTAAACCGATGGATACAGGAGGCCCGTGACATGCAAGATGACCCACTACTGAGTAGGTAGCCATGGAATGAAGTATGTAAGAAATGCTATTGTAGTCTGTATAATGGATAGGTATGTCTCAATATCCCTTCATTTACTTCACAGCTGCAGGTGTCCGTGCTGCGAATCGGCAAGCCTATGCAGATAGGCTGCTAAGGCTGTGCAACCAGGCAGGTTAGTAATTATTCTGCATGTATTATTATATACAATAAATGAAAGAGCCTGAAAAAGAGTGTTGTAACCCATTAATAAAGGTCTAATAAGTCTTGAATAACTTCTCTGCATGTCCTGTTATATAAAATAAGTGAGAGAGCGTGAAAAAGTGTTGTAACCCATTAATAAAGGTATAATAAGTCTGGAATAAAAGTATTCTGCATGCACCAAAATATGAAATGAATGAGAGGGAACTACAAAAGTGTGTAATGTAATTTATAAAGGTATAATTCCTGGACTGTGTACGTGTCACTTTCTTTGATATGTTGTTGTACCCTTGCATTATGGAAATAGTACAGTTGTATTAAGAGCTGTCAATCCACACTTGGGTAGGTCCATATAAAGTGGATGAAGGGAATGCGAGTAGCTCTTAAGCATATATACAGTCCTCAACTGTTGGGTCATGGCTAGCATGTACAGGTTAATCTGGCACATGAGTAGCTTGTGATTGTGTTCCCCAGAAATGTCAGTGTGCTGCTAGAAATGTAGGGGTCTGTTTAAATGTAGCTGACAATGTCACCTGAAGACAGCCAGATATGTAGATATATGAATATAAATTAAATATATAAATACGTAGCAGTAACATTTGCATCCTGAACAGTTTGTATGTCAGATACAGGTCAGGTATATAAACAACTATCAAAACCCATTTCACAATTTAATGGACACTGCCTAGTGTAATAATTCATGTAAGGGATATATACCTGCAGTCAGTAGGAATGTAGAGTAAAGTTATAAGTATATATAAGTTGTTAATGGAGTGATCTTTTTACACCCTGCTTTATGGTCATAAATAATGCCATTCCACACCTAAATGGGTATGTGTAATCTGAAAAAACTTTGTTGGGACATATGTACTATTGGTTTATAAATATCTGCATGTACTTTGATGCATGTGCCCTGTTCACATACCACAATCTTGCTGGCCTGTTGCCACCAATCAACCCTGCATGCTGTTGGAATGTCCACTGTTGTTCTAAATATGCATGTGTTATGCTTGCTGTTCAACTGTTGGAATTCTTGTGTGTTGGGTTAATGGGAATACTACTGCATGCTGTTACAACTAATTTGGAATGCTGTTGTCTATTACTAATTCATATTGTCATTAAATCCTGCTAAACATAGAACGTATGGGAAGGCCGGTCCCAGCGGACCCTCCTCTCCCACCTCAGCTGGCGATGGCACCTGGCACCAGCATGTCCGGTGCCCAGCCCAGGACCTCCTCCTTCGGTGGCCCTGTGCCACCTTTGGGTGGAAGCACTGCAGGGGATGGGGCTCATCCCCCCCATGCAAGCATGGCCGGAGGAGGGCCACCTATCACCATCCAAATGGTCCAGGCTGTGGTGCGTAGGGAGATCAAGCGTTTGGTCACTGATCCTCTACGCCAGCTCGAGGCACAAGTGGCGTGACTCTTGCATGAGCCTGACCCTCCTACTCAGCCCCCAGCACAGCCACCCTCTGGGCTGTGAAGGTACAGTGGTGACTGCCCATGGGTGGGGATCTCAGTTCCACTGTTGCCATTTGTGGGCTCATGGGCTTGCGATATCCAAACATCAGTCCCAGGCAATTGTGTTCACCCACCACATTTGTCATATTCCACCCCTGTATGCATCTTGTTTGTCTTGTCTGTTTATCTCCCCAACCTACCTCCCCAAATATACCTACTTACTCTACCTCACATTCCACTCTCACTTGAAAAAACAAAAATAAAAGGGCAATCTGTTCCCACAAAAAATGACGCCCCATACATAGCTACCCATTTCACACACTTGTCCGTTGGACATGTAAACTGATAATTATAATTGGCAGTACAACATACTTTGCTGTCCTCACCCCTCTGTCAGGGGTGGAAGGTTTCAAATTTCACTCCAAATTTCTAACATATGCACAGCTGTTGCTGGTAAAGAAATGGGCAGCTATGGACCTTCCCTACACCCATCCTGCACATCCCAAGCTGGTTTTCCTACTGTCTTTCCCTCTTTGTGCCCCCTTTTTCACCACTTTCCTATCTCCCCATTTTCTTTTCTTTCAAAGAAATTATTGTGGGATTTAGCAGGAGTAAGCACTTTTAAGCAGTAGTTAGCGGGTGTGCGCGAGTGTGCGCTTGTGTGCACTTAGCTAAGCATCGCTAAGTGTTGCACAAACTTGCACAAACCTGCTTACAACTGCTTAAAAGTGCCTTAGTCACTCTGCATGGCAGGGCGCTTTTTCTGCTGAGCAGCAAAATAAAACCCCTCTGTCAGTCTTGAACCCCAGACACACTACACTGCATGAAGTACCTCTAAACCACAGAAGACGTACAACAAGCTGGTGCTGTAATAAATATATCATGCATTACAATGAGTGAATGTAAAGGGGAAATAGGAATTCCATAACACAAATCTTGTTCTGTGGATCTTTACCAGCAGTTGTTGTGGAATTGCATGACATGACTGTGAAAAGAGAACCAGCCATTCTAGCAGGAAATAATGTTACAGTAGCACTTTACAAACCCCACACAGTATCAGAGCAGGATAAACATTGGCATATTTGAATAGGGCAAAGGCCATACTTCCCAACTGTGCCTTCTTGTCAGGGATGTCCCTGATTCGTAAACAAATGTTAGCTGTGTCCCTCTAAATCCCTCTGAAAAGTACTGACGTTAGGCAGAAAAGTGGGGAATTACACTTAATGAATTATGTCAATAAGTAAGAGTAGACACTGCTTGCATGTCAGAAAAGGTGTATTAATACATATGATCTGATTCTCTCACAATCTCAATTTAATGTCTGTAATATATTACAGTTGTACCTCACTTATATGTACCTTTCCCTGAGGTTGTTCGAATATATATACCTGAGTGTATCAGAGGCCTGGCAGAGGCAGAAACACACAGGCATATCAGCTTTTCTGCTGTTACATACTTTGCAAATAGCTTTGGAAGGATTCCCACAAGCATACCCTTATGTAGGAGTACAACACAGAAATATCAAAGGATGTAGCCATGTATTGGTAGCAACCAACTGTGACAATGCCATTGTTTCAGTGATGAAAAGACCAGTGTGGTGCACAGACAAAGAATAATAGGCTAACCTCTGGCTACCATCTGGATATGTCCACAGGTGGGAGCTATGCAGACAGACTACTTGCCTTGATAGACTAACAGGTACACGGCAACCCTGTATGTTCAGCAAGACAAACATCACACATTAATAAATAATGCTCTCTGTACTTCTGCATGCCTACCCAAAAGAACAATATACCTGTGTATTCAGGCTTTACCACGGATGTAGGTAGGCATACTCAGTACTGAAATTTGTCCAGTTGTCTTGAGCAGCCTGTGCTAATGTCAACACAAAAAAAAAACAAAAACTGTTCAGAAATGAGCAAATTAATATTTACAATATAGTAGTTCACAAACAGTTCATGTGCCAGAAGAATACATTGCAATAACTACTCTTGTATTGCAGGTAATTGTCTAATTAGAAAATAAAGTACATACTACCATGTATCTTGTGTTAGCATTTGGAAGGGTGAGTAAAATTCTACACTGACAAGTGTGTACTAGAAGCAGCAACATTCAGGTTTGAGTACAACATGCAAATCACTGTCTACAACCCTAGCTTCAGATATAAGAAGTATACCAACCTTCTGACTGACACTACGGTGTCCACAGCAAACAAGCATGCGCTCCACTTTGGAAAGCTGAAAGGGCTATGCCTAACTAACTTAGCATTTTATAGCAGTGGGCTGCTATGACATTGAGTACTGCAAGTACCACACAGCAGGCTGCATGCAATTACTAAATGGTGGGCACCAATTGGTGCAGAGGCCATCACATGCACATGTGCAGATACCTAGAAAAGCAGGCTGTACTTGCTGTCCACACATGCGATAATATCATTGCAGCAACAGAGAGAGAGAAAGTGAGAGTGAGAGAGAGAGAGAGACACAGACAAAGACAAAGAGACAGAAACAGACAGACACAGAAAAAGAAAGAGCAACATCAACAGACAGAGAAAATCCAAAACAAAAAAATTATTTCTTTAAAAACAGACGGAACAGAGAAATACAAAGGAAAGGTATGTAACACATATGTATTTGCTGGCATGTAGTAGATGTTTTTGAAGAGTACTCTAGATACAGTGAATCATCCATATGTGGCAGCAGTACATATCTATATGTATCTGTACATGTGCATATGGCAAGGGACATACTGCAACTGTTTGTGATAGGTGTATGTATATATATCTATATATACATATATATATATATATATATATATATATATATATCTATATATATATATATATATATATATATATATATATATATATATATATATGTATGTTTTTGAAGGTTATGTGCATATTTCTATGTAGGTTGTAGTGTGTGGCAAAGAAAACAGCATGCAATGCTGGTATATGTCATGTGGTGGTTAAACGCTGTGGGTATGATTTGTCAGTTTTGCAGTGTTGCAGCCAGTGAGGCCTGCTAAAGCTGCATGGGCTGAGGACACGTTAAATGCATCCTGCACAACACTGTGCAATATTATTACATAACTGTATATCTCACAACTGTCGCATAATTGATATTCCTACCATGAAAAGTGGACTGTATATGTGCCTATATGTGCATCTATATGTACAGCAATGGATGTTTATATGTATGTATGTATGTATATATATATATATATATATATATATATATATATATATATATGTATATATATATATATATATATATATATATATATATATATATATATATATATATATACAGAGAGAGAGAGAGTGAGAGTGAGAGAGACACGGGGTCATACTTACTACAACAGGTGCCTGGTGACCAAGGCATGGACTGAAGCTCAGTGTTGACACTGCAGTGCCATCCCTTCTTGCCAAAACATTGTACTCATTAACTACCACAGAGGTGGTAGTCTACCTAACACCAAAGGTGTGATAAGGGAACATGGGACACAGGTGGACAGTAGCCTCCCCTTTGATAATCACAGTGCCACACTAGTCATGTAATCTGTCTACATGGTACACGTAATCACAAAAGGTGTGTCATCTAGGGAAATATAGGTCAGTGTTCCCCTCTACTCATCACACATAAAACCCATTATAGAGTACAATGCCCCATGTGGTATGTACCTCACATGACAACTACAGCAACTGGAAAGGCCACAGACATACCTCACAAAGAGTAATACCAGCCTCAAACAGATGCCCTATGCAGATGGACTCACAAAACCACAGCTAGACTGTGTTGCATACCGCCTACCCAGAGGTGACCTCTGCCTAACATACAGAGCTATGTCACACCCATACCTGTTGGACATCCTCCATGTAAACATATTACAATCCCTCTGAGATACACGCTCTAGGGCCCTAAACCTTGTCATCTCACTAAACAGCACATGCTGGAGCGATAGATTCCCATCTCAGAGACATGCCATACTCTGGAACAAACCACCTATCAGTAGCAAACAAAGCTCCTCATTAGCAGTTGTCATAAATACTCCTGATGGTTGGTTGGGAGATAGGAAATACTCCCCGGGAATCACCTCTGTGGCTCTGGTTGACAGGGGCAAATGAAATTATATTACATGTGTGTCAAAGGCCAGGGTAGCATATGGCTAGGCTGCTGTAGGCCCTAGGGCCAATAGCGTATTACCTACCTATGACACGATGCACACACACATGTACTTAGTGCAATAATTGCTATGTGAGGTTGACTGAGTGTGATGGTGAATGTGTTGGTGAATGTGTGCAAAGTCTGTAAAGGTGTGATAGCTTAGTGTGAAATTGTTTCTGTCATGGTAGTTTGTGTACTAGCTGTGATCCCAGCAAAAGATGTGTATGCTATTGCTAGGCAGAAAAAGTAGTATGGCATACGGTGTGACGTAGTCCCTTGTTGTCGACTGTTGTGTCCCATTGTAGGCTAAAGCAATACATGTATGCTTAGTGAGTGGTACTGCTGGTGAATCCAACTCCCATATGAACTGTAGTACTACCTGAAGCTGTAGGTAGGCCTAAACAGTACAGTATGGTGTATGTTCACATTGCTTGAAAACACTGTTTTGTGTGTTCCCTGTAGTCCTCACAGATTACATACCTCAGGCATAAGGTTTTGTAAGTAGAGACACACAGTACTGTATGGTACACAGATAAAGCTCATATGGGTTGGATTACATTTATGTGTTGTATGTATGTCTGATGTGTGTGTAATTATGCCTGTACCATGCCCTCAATCATATGTGTGTTACAGGGTATACGTGTGTATCTAGCAACATGTATAGCCTAGTACAGCAGTATGTCACCTATATTAACAACTGTGCACATATCTTAGGCAGGGGTTTGGCATCAATGACTAGGGTTATTTACTAGTAATACTGTAACTGTACTTTACATTCATTGCAATGGATGACATCTTTCTTTATGCATTAGCATGATATATACCTCCTGTGGCTAGGTTGTGCATTGTGTCACATACATTGTGCCATGTACTGGTGTATAGTCTTACATACTGGCTTCTCTTTGCTGCTGTGCAGAGCATGGTTTGATATATAGAGCGTGCCAGGCACCATCAGCCAGTTGCGGCCTGAGCACTAATATGTGATATTGAATGTGTGTATCCTCTGACAGCCAATCGGATGCTATATATGGCAGTTAATTGATTTCTGTACTTTAGAATGTTAAGTGTGCCACATGACTTGCTCACACATATTGTTTAATTGTCTTCCAGGGGCATGGCACACCAACGCAACCTGTGTTATACAGCTGCAGAGGAACAGGAAATACAAAGCAGCCTGGTGCAGCACTACACCCTGCTGTTCTTTAGAACCAGCCAGGACCAGCATGAGCAGACTGCACTGTGGCAAGATCTTGTTCATCGAGTAAATGACATAGGCATGCATAGCCGGACATATGAGCAGGTACGCCATCACTGCAGTGATTTAATTAGACATGTCCGGCGGCATGTGTTTGATATCCATAGACAACAGCTTGCCACAGGTGGTGGGGTAGGCCAACAACAGGAACAGCAACATACATGTGTCATCATGGAGGCCGGAGCCACCCAGCATGTTGACATGGAGCTTGCAGGTAACATGCCCTGTCTGTAGACTACTGTCACCTGTATTGGTAGATTATGCATATGTGAGATGTGTACTTTGTGTTTAGCAGTTGTGCTGCCTAGTGTTGTGCAATACTGATATGTGGAATATAATCTGTACGCCTGTGACTGTCGACTGTTGTACTACTGTAGTTTAGCAAACTCACAGTAGCAATGCCACAGTTGTGGACACTGACAAACTGTCTCATATTGTTGTAGGTCCCTCTGGTGTGACAGCAAGGCAGCCAGTCGATGCTGGTGAGTGTGTTATAAATTTAATATTGCTAATGTGCATGTCATAGGTGAGGTGTAGGCCATGTACACGTAACACACCTATGCATAATGCATGCTGTGCATGTTTGCTGTGAGACTATGCACATCTCAGTAATGTTAGTAGCTGCCTCAATCACGTGCAATACACAGAGCATCGCACACAATTGTGGCAACACCGTACTGGACATTGGATAGGCATAGTTGATACATATGTACACAACATACACAACTTTGTCATACGCAGTACACCTTAACATGCTACACATGGCATATTCAGAAACCCGCTGTAAGGTCACACTTCAGTATCCCACATGTCATCCACACAGCACACATAATATACCTGAGGGGTAGAGGCCTATCATGGGGCTGTGCGACACTCTTCAACACATAACACATTCATGTTAGGCAATGCTCCCTATTGGGCACCTTACAAACCCATGTAACAAGTGGCTGTGTAATTGTGAATGTAGCCACTGTACTGCAGTTCAGGTACAGCATGCTAGGTGGTGGTCTGGCACACATTAGTAGCCTTGAGTGACCACATGATGCATGATGATGATGGCTCATGGTACTAGACCCCATCCAGTTACAATGACTACAGTACTTCACATAGCAGTCATTGCTATGTACCTCAATGTTATGTGTGTGCAAACATATGCACCTATACACAATATGCATAGCAATCACCATTTGTACAAAGTGACACATATATGTCTTGTAATGCTATTGAGTATATAGGCCACATGACACACACTGGGTATGTGTGATGTAAAATGTTGCAGTCATGTTGTAGCATGCCATGTCATGGCTGGCACTGGCATGTCCACAATATTTCCTACACTCACCATAACCACTGTACAATGGCCATGTTGAGCAATGGTATTCCATCACATATACATGTACCACTCATCCTGTGTGTGTACATAGCATGCATGTGCTAAACCTGTGTCCACAATTATCTGCTACAGACACAGACACTGTAATCAGAAATGGATATCTATGTGACACACAGATACACATCCAGCCATGGTATGTACTCCTGTGAGTGATGGTGCACAGGACATTGCTGACCTTTTAATACTTGCACAGCAATGTTGTGTCCATGTACACATTACATTCCAGGGTGAGGCCAATCACTGAACAACAACACACATGCTTCAAAGCCATGTATACTGTTATTAACAAGGGCTGTCTACACTCACACTGCATGGTCTTGAGCAACAAATTTTCTGCATGCTGACACGTGTGATATAGGTTCATAGGTTCATAGGTTAGTACTAGGCTAACTGCCCTTGCGAGCCATTTTAAGCCTAGCCAAGTATCCCCTGTGAGATTCAAACCCTGTACCTTGTGTTTGTAAGGCAAACACCTTAACCATTAGGCCACCCTCCCACCTACTTGACTGTTTGCCTTGTGATACTGTAATCCACCTTCAACCACTATTGAGTATGTTTGGGATTGATGGTGGTGTGCGTGGGTATCTGCTGTAGTGAGGAGTGCATTTGTGTGTGTGTGTTCATGTGTTCATGTGTTCATGTGTGCATGTGTTTATGTGTTCATGTGTTCATGTGTGCATGTGTGCATGTGTGCATGTGTGCTTGTGTGCCGACATCATGTACAGGTCGTAAAGTGTGTTTCCTGTCTTCCTCCCACAGGTGCTCTGTTAGGGCTGGTTCACTGCAGCAGGGAAACTGATGTCACTGAGCCACATAGTGATAATGAAGATAGGTGTGTTGAGGCTCAGGCGTGTTTGCCAGGGTCTGTTGTTGGGCCACCAATCGACAGTACACAGTTGTCCACCCCATCCATGCATACAGTCATACTGCCAATACATCCATCACCAATGCCCATAGCTGAGGGACAGCATACAGTTGACATTGGCCAGGACAGTGTAGTATCCATGGCACATGCATCCCAAAACAGCAGCCATACCCAGATGTCTGGAAGGGTACCACATAGGCAGATGTCCAGGGGTTGTCATAGGAGCACTGCTGCTCATCATGCCACTGGCAGATGTGACACAGGTTAGGCAACATCACGCATGTTTCAGGCTCTCATGGAGGCACAGGCATGTATGGAACGGTACACAAGACAGAGATTAAGGGCACAAAGGGCACATAACACCACCGACATTGACAGTATCCGTGACCTAGCAGGTGCCACCCATCATTACACCGAGGTCACTGATAGACATTGAGGAGAGACATTAGATATCCTCCGCAATATCATGTCCATGTGTCAGGACAGTGCGGGACAGTTAAGATGTCGACGTGGACGTATGCCAGCAACATCAGCAGCAGGCAGTCGCTGTGGATGTCCCTCAAGCCACAGCTGCTCCCGTAGTGCCAGTACCAGCCCCAGCAATGTTGGGGGTGGGCTGTCCATAGAAGAAGACCACATGCACATGGCTCTGGACAGTCCCAGCAGGGACCTGTGTCCAGTGTACATCCATCCACCTCTGAGAATAGTACCCAGTCTGGCTTAGTACCTGATAGTGTCAGTAGCTCCCCTGCTAGGCACAGGTACCATATCCATGGCCAGAGACAGTGATCTGTAAAGCCTCACTGGTACAGTCTGTGGCTGTCCCACAAATACCCATATATGGCAGCCACATGGTGGAACTGCATGCATGCAGACACACACACACATACTCCAGACACCTAGGGCTAACACATACCCACACACATTACAACAACATTGGCCCATTCCAGTATTCTTGCCCCACACACACACACACACACACACACACACACACACACACACACACACACACACACACATACATGTCAATTGTATGGCTCACTGTAGGCCTCTGGCAAACCAACAACACACCCTGTGCATATGATGAAACCTGTGCCACCTCCTGTCATCTGTAACATCGATGCAGGAACAGGCTACCATGGTGCTGATGCACAGGGTGTCTATATAGCAGTATAGCAATGTTAGCATGTTGTCAGCAGTAGAGTTTAATGATATGTTTGAAGGTGTAGCTGAGCAGGCATGATGCATTAAAGCTATGATTGTCATTGTAGTGTTGTTTACACCAGTGTTGGTTCCAATTGTGTATTGTCCAGCCACGTGCCACTTGGCTGATGTGTGCAGTATTGGAGGTATGCGTTAGAGAGTGGACAGTATGTGTGGGATGTGTGTAGCACAGATTTGCAAGTGTACAGTTGTGAACATGGTGGAGGTGCACTGTCTGCATGTATGTGCATAGTGGACACATGGCCAGGATGACATGCTCTGTATTACCCAGTAATACCCCATAGTTTCTATTGGTGGCCAGTATGCATTGTATTACACACATTCCAGAACCTGACTACACATGTGTGTATGACATTGTTTGACTCTGTGCTGTAGGTGATACTGTTACTATCTGTCATTGTTTTGCATTCTGGTAGTGTACATCACTTCAACAGCCTGACCATAACCAATTGTTAGATGATGGCTTGACAACCAACACACAGATGTAGGACACACAGCAACATTTGGATCCTTCAGGTACTATACAATGCCAGTAACCACTGGTATTCACCTGCACCCATTACTGAGACCACTCCTGTTTGGCATATAGCTCTCTTTGGTACAAGCAATCACAGTAGGGATATGTCCGTCCAAGTCTGGTAATGCATACTGTGGTCTATAATGCATTCTCCAGATGACACACACATCCTCCACAAGGGTATCATACAGACAGATGCCTATTGTCAAACCCATGCTGTAAAGCTATAAGCCAAACTAAGCATAGTCATCCACCTTTACGGAACATATTATCCCCACAGTACCACATAGGTAGTAGCCACCAACATGATGAACAGGTACCAATGTGTACATGCAACCAAGTGTTATGTCATCTCTCCTTTGTTAATCACATTTCAAAAGGTGTTTTGGAATCCCTTGGTGGATCACATAAGCAATAAGGGGTATGTATTCATATCCACATAGGTTGTTCTACACCTGTTATGAATAGTCATCATTGACAGACTTTGCTGCATTTGAACAGGTCTGACATATACCTAAGCCATAGACCTTCACTCACATTCCAATAGGAACCGTAATTACTTTGTGTGACACAGATAACCTAGGCCAGGGATCACTGCAGTGGCTGGGCTTGTCAGAAGCATACAGATGTGACTTAAGGTCTGGGAAGCAGCAGCACAGTCTGGTAAGGATGACAGCTGTGTTCTTGGAGAAAGCAGGGTTCCCACATATGCAATCATTGAGGTAACATGTATGGATATGTATTTGCCACACAGCTAGCTCACATGTGCAATGCATACTGATATGTCATACAGCGGTAAAAGCAAAACCCACAACACATTGACCAACAGTGTCACACACATACACCACACACACTCACCAAGTACAGGATTCAAACCCCTACCTAACTACTTCATAATACTAGAGGAATATGCATTAACACAATGCATATGCATATTACTGTCAGCTCTCATTTCCACAGGTATATTTGTAGGATGGTGACATCATCAGACTTGACAAAGGTTAGTTTACCGCTCTTGAGGTCTCTTACTACTCTCCTAAAATGTTGCTCCTTCCAAAGGAGACAACACACACGGTTATCCAGTGCAGGATTCAAACCCCTACCTAACTACAAAAGTATGCATTAACACGACGCGCTATACACATTACTGGGAGTTTCCTTTTCCACAGGTATATTTGTAGGATGGTGACATCATCAGACTTGACAAAGGTTAGTTTACCACTTTTGAGGTCTCTTACTACTCTCCTAAAAGGTTGTTACTTCCCAAGAAGAACACACACAAACACAAACAGTTGTCCAGTGCAGGATTCCAAACCCTACCTAACTACTTCATGATACTACAGGAGTATGCATTAACACGACGTGCTATACACATCACTGGAAATTCCTCTTTCCACAGGTATATTTGTAGGATGGTGACATCATCAGACTATACGAAGTGGGTTACATTAGGTGACATTAGATGGGCTACATTGAAGGAATGTCTAAACACTTTGGGCATGTGATCATTAAAGGTGAGTTTACTATCTACCTGTGTCCCCAGGGCCTTAATGACTTTCTCCATACATGCTGGATTACCACCTATGTGGTAATTTGTGTGCACTTTGTTTTACCCAAAGGGGATGACTATGCATTCTTTGCCATTCAGCTTGAGTGCATTGTTTTGACACCAGGTATCTGTCTCTGTGAGACACTTCTGCAGGATGTCTGTGTTGGCTGTACAGTCGATTATCACCACAGTTACCATTCATCTGCAAACCTGTTCAGTCATACACCTGCCATGCTTCCCTGTACCTCTGAGCAGTATCTACTGAACAGGTGGGGTCCCAGGACCGAGACCTGTGTGATGCCATTTGTGACTGGCTTAGAGATGGACATGGCACCCGCAACTATGAACATGTGTGTTTGATCTGCGAGCCACTTGGCCACCCATCCTGTGACATAGCTGTTAATGGTCAAGCTGGTACACTTGTCCATGATGACAGAGTGGGGAATGGTGTAGTAAGCCCTTAGTGAGGTCCAGGTGGGCTGTGTGGACTACTTTCACCTCCATCTATGTTCATGGTAACTGTTTTAAATAACTCAACTAAGTTTGGGAGCCAGGCTCTGCCTTTAACAAGGCAAAGTTGTGTAGAGTCCAGTGTCTGGAGATCTCCAATGTCTCAGTGTATGGGTTCCATGACAATTGGCTCAATAGCTCTGTAGACCCGGCTGAGTAGACATATTGGGCAATGGTTTCCAGGTTCTGTTTTGACACACCCTTTGTGGAGCTAGATGACTGTTAGTATATGCCATTCTTTCGGTACATAACCTGTGGTACGGTTGAGTCTGGACAGTGAATGTAGTTGAGTATGTAGTTCCTTATGGGCCTAGTGTAAGACGCAGCCTGGGATAACATACAGTCACATTGATGCTGTGTTCTTAGCTTTGGTGAGGGCTGCTTTATCTGCATGTCCATGATGTCTGGGTCTCTGCATCCTTCTGTGATGGACACAGGCCCTTTTGGGGGTGATGGGGGGAGTTTACACTGAACTTGTCCCCCTGGATGTGGACAATGAAAGTTGGTTTGGTGTATTTCATTCCTTTTTTCAGTAGCCGACAGCATATTTGGAAGTTGACACCTACATGTCTGGTATAGCTACTGAAGGCTTTGTGGTTGTTATTCTTACATTCCTTGGCTATTTGTCTTTAGAAACCGTCCTTGGATTATTTTATGAGCGATCATTGTTTCTTCCTGATGATGATCAGTGATGCCTTTCTTCTAGTGAAGTTGGATCTATCATGTGTTCATTTCCTCCTTCTCTTGTCTAGCTTATTTATGGACAACAAATACCTGCTTGTTGTCCAATTTTTGGAGGAGTGCATCTTGGTTTTATTTGTGATGTCTCATTCCATGCATCCCTGTAGATGCTCATAGGACGCACTTGTAAATGTTTCTGCAGATTGCATACCATTATCCTATAGCAAGAGGTCTTCGGAACTTTCCACTTTGGTCTTGGGAAGTGTGCAGTTTGCTTTTGCAAATGTTTTCACAGTGGTTTCATTGACTGGGTGTGGGGGTGGGATGTGGATGTCCATTGTGATTACTTCATGATCTGATATTCCCAGTGAGGGGTTTATCTCTGTTGTGGAACACTGGTACCACATGTTGGTGATGATCATGCCCAGTATGTTGTCACCTGTAGTGGGCATGCTGACCAGCTGTTCCATGGGTGTTAGAGTTTCTTAACTGTAGGACACATTGGGCAAAGGACGTTGTATACGAGTAATTCACACACTCAGTGTTTGGGTAGTTGTAATCTCCTCATATAATGGTGTTTGATAGGACCTTTATATTTGCATTGTTCTCCGGAATACTAAGTGAGGTTCCTGAGACAAGGTACATGATCTGTAGCAGGCTACAATCTGATGGGCAGCTTTGCCCAATGTTAGTTGCACTTGCATGGTCTCCAAGGCCTCATGCTTTGCCAGTAACCTGAAGGTGTGGATATCCATAAGGTAAATGGCTACACCCCTTCCTTTTATAGTTCACTCATGGTTTTGGGTCCATAGGTTAGAGTGATTGTGAGTGTTTTATGTGGATCATATCCAGCAGCTCTATGTCTGACATAGCTTTGTATGTTAGGCAGTGAACACCTCTGAGTAGGCGATATGCAAAGGAGTACAGATGGAGCATTTTGCGATGGTCTGTGTATGGCATGTATTTCAGGCCACTAATGCTCATTGTGAGGTATTGCTGCTGGCTTTCCAGTTGTTGTAGTTGTCTTGTGAGGTACATAGCAACAGTGGCATTGTACTCTTTTATAGTTCTAGTGAGTGCTGAGTAGAGGGGAACAATGTCCTCTTTTATTCTGCATGAGACACATTTTGTGATGAGGTGTGTCACATAAGAGGGTTTCCTGACAACTGTGGGAATGTGTTTATCACAGTTGTATCTACTGTCCACCTGTGACCCAGGGTCTCTTGTCACACTTACAGTGTGAGGTATACTACCACCTATGTTGTAGTTCTTGGCTACAGAGATTATAACAAAGGTGATGATAATGCACCTTTTGACATTGAGCTACAGCCCATGGCTTGGACAACAGCCACCTGCCTCAGTGAGGCCCTTTTGTAGGATGTCCACATCTTTAGTGTTTACAATGATGGCTCCTAGTTTGCAGTCCTCTGGAAGCTTCAGTAGCCACAGACCTTCCATGTTAATGTTTACTTCAGGGAAGTAGATACTACACAGCCTGTGAAGTTATCTAGTCCCATGGCTGCTGTGATACTGGCTTCAGAGAATGTATTTTTACCTGTGCAGCCATGATGACAGCAACTTTGCAGTCTTCCATTATAGACATGTGCTCTTTCATGGGTGAGAGGGGGGTAAATATAACACTGATAGGATGTTGCCAATATCAGTTGGCTCTGTACATTTAGTGCCATTGAGCTGTAACTCAAAACAGATCTGAGTGTAACCATGACATGGACATGTCTGTTGGGCAGAGATCTCCTGTGTAGACTGTAAGCAAAAGAGTACAGCTTGGGTTACATTCATTCTTGTTGCATGGGTCAACTATTTGAGGCCAGTAATCCTCTTGTTAAGGTACTTCATTGGTCTTTCTAGCTGCTGAACGTGCCTAGTCAGATTCATCACAAGTGTGTTGTGATACTCTCTGACAGGTCTGATGACTGCTGAGTAGTGGCAACCTTCTTTGACCTACATGCACAGACCTTGGCAGTTTGTGTGAACACATAGCAGGATTTTCAGACCACTTTGTGAATGTGTTTCTGGAAGTAGAGTTGACTATACACATTTGTCCATAGATCCCTTATTATCACATTCTTATTTAGCCTAAGTGTGTGAGCATGCCCAGGATGACCTTTCAGTGTGATGCTGAATGAAATCCACTACATTTGTTGGAGTGTGTGAGCACACACAGTATACACATTTATACTATATGTGTATGGTAAATCAAGGTGTATTTTTACATCAGGGCTCACCTTTGTGTCATAGATCAACAGGGATCATGCTGTGCCTGCAGGGCTTCCATGAGACACTTTGCATCTCTGATCAGTACCAGCAAAAAACTACGATCACTCATAAAATCATCCAAGACCAGCTTCGAGAGAAATATTGCACAAGACACTAAAGACAATCATAAGGCTTTCTTTAATTATGTTAGAAACCTGGGTGGCAACTCCCAGATATGCTCAGAGTTAGTCCATAATGACAAAAAATACACTGAACCCACAGACATTGCCAACATCATGGCTGACAGGTTCAGTGCAAACTTTCCCCCTCCCTCCCCCCCAAAAGGACAAATATCTATCCCAGCAGAGTGTTGCCTCCCTGACATCTCAGATGCCCAGGTGAGAGCCGCCCTCTCTAAAGCAAAAAACACAGCATCAATGGGACCAGACGGTGTCCCAGGCTGCGTGCTACATGAACTCCAAGAAGAGCTAAACCCTCACATAAAGCTGCTGTTCAATTTCAGCCTTACTACAGGATATGCACCCAAAGAATGGCATACAGCAACAGTGGTCCCACTCCACAAAAGATGTGCTTCTACAGACCCTGGAAACTACTGCCTCATAAACCTGACTAGCCTGGTCTGCAAAGCTATGGAGAGGATCATTATGGATCTAATAAACAAGGACATTGGGGACCTACAGACACTGGATCCTACCCAATTCAGCTTTGTTAAGGGCAGATCCTGCCTCTTGAACCTGGTCAACTTCTTTGAAACAGTCACCAAGGCCATTGATGAGGGAAAGGTAGTTCACACAGCCTACCTGGACCTCGCAAAAGCCTTTGACACAATACCCCACTCGGGCATCATAGACAAACTCTCCAGCTTAAATATAAACCCCTATGTCATAAGATGGGTTGCAAACTGGCTCAAGAACAGAATCCACATGGTCAGAATTGCTGGAGCCATGTCAGACTCTAAACCATCTACAATTGGCATCCCACAGGGCTAAGATCTGGGACCTCTATTATTCGGTATATATTTTTCTGAGGTACAGGCTAACACGGGAGGACTGTGGCTGACCAAGTTCGCAGATGACTGCAAACTGGGTGCCATAATTGACTCTCCAGCTGACACAAGCATCCTCCAAAAGGGTCTCATAGAGATGGATAACTGGTGCCAGAGCCATGGCCTTAAACTAAATGCCAAAAAGTGTATAGTCATACCCTTTGGCAAAAACAAAGTGCCCACAAATTACCACATAGGTGGTAATCCATTAAGTACGGACGAGGTAATTAGGGACCTGGGGACCCAAGTTGATAGTAACCTCACCTTTGACAACCACATTGGCAAAGTGGTTATAAAGACCTTCTATATAGCCCACCTTATCATGAAAGGATTCACATATAGATCAAGGGAGGTCATTGTCCCCCTTTACTCATCTCTCATCAGGCCCATAATTGAGTACAATGCCCCATTTGGGATGTACCTTACCCGACACCTGCAGCAACTAGAAAGAGCCCAAAAGTACCTCACAAAGAGGATCAAGGGACTCAAACAGGTGCCATATGCTGCTTGGCTAAAGAAGCTCCAGCTCTACTCAGTTGCATACCGCCTACTCAGAGGCGATCTATGCCTGACATACAAAGCCATGTCCAACCCGGAATTAATGGACATGCTCCACCTCAGAAAACCCAAATCCCTTAGAGCTACGCGCTCGAGAGACTTGAACCTCAGCACAGAAATAAAACGGACATGATGGAGGGACAGATTCATAACCCAGAGGCTCCCTTCACTCTGGAATAGAATCCCAGTCCATGTTAGGCAGAGCCCCTCACTGACTCTCTTCAAGAAGAATCTTGATGAGTGGATGGGAGATCATAGGTTTACCCCGGGGATCACTTCTATGTCACTGCTAGACAGAGGCACAGTAAACTAACCTTAATAAGGGCACAATAAACTCACTCAAAGGGGTGGTGAAAGCCAAACACACTCTGGCTAGGCTTGTAAATGCCCTAGGGCAGATAGCATAGTATGAACCTATGAACCTATGCATAGACTTATCAACATTTCTACATACAGGGGGGAGAGCTATTCTTTGTACATTTCTACCCGTGGCCACACCGGATTGTTACTGTGGGTGTACATAGGATGTGGGTTTCACCTGACACTTATACACATTTGCGTGCCTGCACTGCTATGTACAGGACACCATTACAGTCTGTACTGTTGCCTATCGTACTGGCTTTAGGCATACTACTGTACTACAGATCTTAGCGTCTTTTATCACATATATTAGCTTGCGACTTCATAGCCTACACAACCCACATCACAATGTCTGGACTGATGTTCTCTGTTTGCATAGGTGTGTGGGTGAGGTTACCCATTTGCCTCATTAGGGGCATGATACAGCATTGCTTTATGTTTGCATTAGTGTACAATTGTCCTGCTGTGCTACTGTAATGCTATCATGGCTTAGTGGTTCAGTACTGTGCCTGTAATGCACAGTATCCTGGGTTCAAGCCCTGTCACTGCTTTTTATTTTCATGCTGGCCAGACCAGACTGCTTAAGGAACAGTAAAGCAGATATGAGCATGTTTAGCTGGCTTTGCTCAACTTTGCCCGACCTTGGCCAACATTATACAAGCAATTTTGTTTACATATACTAGATATTGTAAAAGCTGCTTAGCACTGCTTTATATTGCTTAAAACATGGCAATCATGCCTCAGGTGGTGCTGCAGGGCTGCCTATGTTGGATGCACATACTACACTCCCTATACATGTTTGGAAACATGTAGTGTCAAGTTAGGCATCCCTTTTATTTTATGTGCGAGTCAGAGAGAGGTATCATTTCCAGGATTCCTACTGAGCCAGTGTATGTGCTATGTGTTGCCTCTTTGCCAAGGCCAAGGCATACTTGGCACGCCTCCTTCTGCCTACTGGGGCAGGATCAGGTTGTTCCTCCTCAGAGTCACACTGTGCCTGTGCAGGCCTTGGCAATGATGGGGGGCTGTTTGGCCCTGCCCCATGCTGTTCCTGTTGCAGCTGTTTTCGCAGGATCATATTGTGTAGCATGGCATATACCATGACAATTTGGGCACATGTAGTTGGTGAGTACTGCAAGGCTCCACCAGATGTGACTAGGCACCAGAACCGTGACTTGAGCATCCCAAACACACGCTCGATTACATTTCGTGTTTGTGCGTGTGCATCATTATGGAGTTCTTGTTCAGGTGTGTGTGCATTTCTGATGGGTGTCATCAGCCACGGCTCCAGTGCGTATCCAGCATCCCCCACTTGGTGACCATCAGGGATGTTCCCATTTGCAAGTGTCTGGTACAGCTGCGACAGATGCCAGATATGGGAATTGTGGTAGCTTCCAGGGCAGCCAGCACACACCTTCAGTATTATGCCCTGGACATTGCAAACGACCTGGCAGTTGATGGAGTGGAAGCCCTTGCGATTGATGTAGGCCCTACCCAGCTCACCAGCTGGTGCTTTGATGTGTATGTGCGTGCAGTCAATTGCACCCACTACCTCAGGGTATTCCGCTATTTGCTGGAAGAGACGCATATTGCTGGCCAATACCTCACAGGAATTGAGGAAATATACATGATCACTGACGTGCTGACATGGCATTCAGGAACTGGTGCAGTACCCTTAATGCTGATGCCTGTGAAATCCCCGTCATATCACCAGTTGGTCTCTGGAAGGTACCTGTTGCTAGTATTCTTAGGCCAGCACATACTTTGCTTTCCACTGGGATGGGTTCCCCTCTGTTGGTTATGTGTGTGAGGCGTGGCCTGCACAGCTCAACAATTTGCTGCAGGAGCTCTCTGTCCACTTTATAGTGCTCCACTATCTCTGGCTCATGTAGCTCCTGGTAGGTTACCCTGGGTCTGTACACTCTTCTCTTTCTCCTCACTGTGGGTTGCTCAGCAGCATTCACAATGACACCACCCTCAGCATGTTGCACATGTTGCCTTATAACAGCAATGGCAGCCCCTAACATTTTTATGTCTCAGTTTAAGCTTTTTAAGTTTTCACTTCTCTTGACTGCAGTGTTGCAGTGTTTCTGAGAAAAACATGGGGGAATGTTGTTTGCAGAGTTTTAGGTGCTGGACTGGGCTGGGCTACTGTACTGCCTGTGTAATTGGCTGATTCTGATAGATTTCTCCTGGCAGCTCTGCTAGTTTTCCTTGGTTAACTTCATACTACTTCTTTTCCTTCCTTTTCCCTTTCTGTTTCCACAGGGGGCAGTGCTGCGCAAACAAGCACAAACACGCACACATGAGTGCACACACGTGCACACAGGCTTACCAAGCTTACACAGGCTTAGGCGGATGCACATTCGTGTATACAAGCTTAGACGGCCTAACAAAGGCTTACATGGGCGCACACCCACGCACACAGTCTTAGATGGGTTTATACGCGTGCAAACGTGTGCACACACGTGCACACAGTGTAAGCAGCTTTGCAAGAAACTTTATTGATAGCCACGGCGTACACCTTCAGTTTCTGGGTTTCAGTTTAGACAACTGTAGACACATCTCTCCTAGTCCTGAGTAACTCATAGCAAACACATGCCACTCTACTCCAATAAGCTTACAGTCTTTTTGATACATACCCCCTCATGATGTCACCCATCTTCTACTCTGTTACTCCCCTTATCCTACTCTTATACTCTAGGGACATGGTTCACATAGCAGGAAAAATTGGGATTAACTATCCTTATCCTCATTTGCATAGGATTGCCTACTAATGCTTGGTTACATCTCTCAGACTGAGCTTCTCCCCTTAGCAACCTCTACTCAGTAGCCATGTTGTCTTCAGCCTGCCATTCACTTGCATGGCAGATGAATATTTTGAATGAAATCCCTATTTATGGCTTTTATTTTTTGTTTTTCTGTTTTTTAGAGCACCGCACGTTTGCGTGGCTCTGTGCTACTTAAACATCGGAGATCGAGAAAAAAAAAAGTATTTTTTATTATTTTGTAACACATAAAATGCCAATGGCCATATATTTGGCCATTGGCATGCTTCATCAACTGGATGCATCCTTTATTTGGAGCTGTCATGGCTCAGGTTTGCTATTTGCAGAACGGTACTCAGTTGCCAACTGAGTACATTTCTGCAAATAACACTACTCTTACTCGGACAGGTTAGTGTTTCCTGTATCGCAAAGTTACCTCATTTGCATAGCTCTCAGCGGCAAATGAGGCAATTTGCATATACTGACCCTGTCCGTGCAAGAGTCATTTTAGGAGCTCTCTTGTACGCCCCTGCTGGCTGTTCCTGGATCGCTCGGCAGACATGTTGGCTGCATGGATTCTTACTCTACTCTTAGACTCCAAGCAAGCCTTCGTGAATCCAGCCCATTGTTTACAGCAGATGGGCAACATTATAAATCTACCATATGCTCTGATGACCAGCAAAATCTGTCTTAGAAGGCTTCTGGAAAGGCAATTTTATGTGATATGGATTGTATAAGCCTGGTAAAACAGTAGTTACCCAGCAGTTTTTTTTCCCCTCAAATGTAAGCTATTAATTGTTTAAAATTATACAATACTGTGTGATGTCTAGTTGTTCATTCACATTTTATAGGTTTATAGGTGAAGGGTCATTTTAAGCCTAGCCATTTATCCCATTAGACTTTCAAAATACTCTTGCCATGATTTTTATTCCTATGCTTCCTACAAATTAATTAATGTCTCTTGGGTCATACTGTTGAGTATTAAAATGGGTCAATGCTGCAGAATGGGGCATTTAAGCACTGCCTCTGCCCATTAGTAGCAAAGGAGGCAGTCCTGGGTTAAGTTCTGCTATTCCCTTTCATTGATCTAAGTTACATTTGAATAGGGACAGGGATAAGCTTTGTTTTGTAGGGATGGGGTGTCTATTCCAGAGTAGTGTCTACTCTGGTATATGTGTACTTGTTCCTCCAAACCATTCTGTTTGTACTGCAAAAGAGGGTAAAGTCTCTGTATCGAGTATTTCTGATACCTTTTGACTTGAGGATGTGTAGTAGGTCCATTAATATAGGGTTAGAGGTTGCTTATAAGCTGGTTGCATATCACCTGTTAAGAGTCTATAAGGGACTTAACTATAGTGATAGAGAACAAAACAGCTCAGCCAAATCACCACGGCTTGGTAAAATCCACTTTAATGATAAAAAACACTCCAAAGAAGTAAGGGCTTTCACGATCACTCTGACCACTGCATCAGACTAAGCACATTCAAAAGTGCGCTTGCTGTATATACCACCATAGTGATAGAGCTTTGAGGTTATCTGGTTATGTCATGTAGTTTAGTCTTTGTGAAGAACATTCTTGACCATGGAAATTGTTGAATATTTCTGGATAAGTACATACCAAAGGGGGCATTATATTCGATGATGGGCCTTATGACGACTAAGTACAGCTGGACAATAACTTCTCTGGATGAAGATGCTATCCGTCGGCTTATATCTTGAGCAATATAGAAGGGCTTCCTCACAACACTAGTTAGATATTGGTCAAACGTTATGTCACTGTCTGTGTATGTTCTCAAATCTCTAACTAATGGATCAGCTCTTAGGAGGTGTACTGTCAATGTGTTAGTTTCCCAGGGCAGTTGGTTTCCCAAAGTTTACAGTAATGAACTTAGCTTTAGTCCATGACCCTGGCAGCATTTATTTGTTTGTGACAAGCCTTCCTGGAAGATGGCTGAGTCTTTTGGAAATTCAGTGACTGCTCCCAGCTTGCAGTCATCAACAAACATGGTCAACCAAAGTCCCTTGATGATTACTTGGATTTCAGAGAAGTAGGTGCTAAACTGGAGTGGTCCCAGCACTCTGCTAACAGCTGGACTTTTTGTCAAGTTAGATCTCAGAAAGTCAAGGTAGAAGAAGCTATTTGTGAGCTATATGGCAATCCTGTGAGTGAAATAGAGGTTGATTCCTAATTTAATAAGATGTTCTACAATGGCTGAGTGGGGTATTATGTAAAAAGTTTTGGTCAGGTCTAGGTAAGTTGTGTGTAACATCTTGCCTTTAGCCATTATTTTGTGGACTCTTTCAAAAAAATTCACTAGGTTAAGTAAACATGATCTGCCTTTGACTAAACCAGACTGGGACTGGTCCAGTATTTGGAGATTTCCTATATCCTTATTGTTTAATGCCATGATAAGGGATAATTGGCTAGGCTTAAAATGGCTCGTAAGGGCAGTTAGCTTAGTACTAATCTATGAACCTAATCTTTAAGTCTTTCCATGGCTTTACGTATGAGCTTGGTCAGGCTTATGGGTCTGTACTTACCTGGGACAGAGAATGGCCCAGACTGTTGTAGTTCTCCATTCACTTGGTATGAAACACATTTGGAGGCTGAAGTTGAATTACGTCATTGGAGGTATGCATAAGTCATGCTTTCAGCTACTCAGGCTGCAATCATGGATATTGTCAAGACCCAAAAGTGCTGTATTTCTGGCTTTTAAGAGAACGTCCAGTTCCTGTTTCTGCATGATAGCTGGGAGCAAACTGGTTTCTGGTATTTTTTGTGAGATATTGGGAGATGGGGATGGGGGTGAATTGGAGCTGAATTTTTCAGCCACTAGATTTGCTATATCTTCAGATTCAGTATAGATGGTGTTATTCACAATCAGCTTACTACACTGCTGAAAAGTGCTTTTGAGATTATTAACATAACTAAAGAAGGACTCATGGTTGCCATTGGTCTGGATGGCTATTTTTGCCTCAAATTTGATCTTGGTCATTTTAATTAGACTTCTGAGTTTCTTATTTAATTTAACAGGTTCATATGTGTTTTCTAAGCTAATGATCACTAGGGTCTTTATAAGCCTAGCCATGTAACTTAAATTTATCCCACAATTTCTTGTGCCATAAGAGATATTCTGAAGAGTATATTCTAGTTACAACATGATTTAGTGGCTGTATCTATCTATCAAAGACATAGATTCCTTAGCTGGGGCGAATTTTTAATTTCCTACCTACTGGTCCAGCTTATGCTTGAATAAGGTCACAGAGGGGCTCTGCTTCACATGGATGGGAATTCTACTCCAGAGAATGGGAATTCTGTGATACATGGGGTCGGTAATATGTTGGGCATTGCACATCTTATTCCTGGCCACAGTCATCTCCCTTTTTGTTATAAAAAGTATTGCTATTGTAGTTCCACCAGGAAGGCTTGTTTTTAAGAGTTCTCCCTGCAATTGTTTTTGCATTTTTGCAGTTACATACTAGTATAAGTTAGCAGTATACATTTCCTCATAAGCAGTACAGTTTTCTAGGCTTGGCGGGATTTGAAACTTGTTGGGGTATCACTTAGATGTAGAAAGCTTGTCCTAGAGAAATTTCTAAAAGTTCCAGAGACAGAGAATATCTCAGGTTTTAGTTTTACTTAGAAAGAGACTGCTTTGTGGTCAGATCTGATGAATGAGGATATCAACAAAGGATGGAGTATAATTCTCCCATATTAGTTAAGACAGGGTCAAGGATGTTGTTTCCCCGGTGGGTACTCTGACTACTTGGTCCAGACAGTATATCTTAACAAAGCCCAGCAATCACTGAGCTTGTACACAAATGTTGGTATGTGTTTCCCAGTCTATAGCTGAGCAGCTAACGTTGCCAGGAAGATGGTATTGATTTTAATGTGGAATGACTCCAATTTAAATAAGTAGTTGTTGTGTCATCTATGGCATCCTGTAGTTAACTAAAATATGGTTTGCTGCTGGCAAAGTGGACATGAAGAAGCTTTAGTACATTTTGCTGCTTTACCAGACTTGATGAGGGGTTCTTCTGGATGAAGACTGAGATCCCTTCACCTTTTTTCTCTTCCTGTGTAGAACCTGGACCAACTGTGTGGAAGTAGTACTGTCCTGTATAGCCAGAGTACTCTGTGCTCATTTAATCCTCATCTCAGTCACTACATAGATGTCTCTGTCCTCCAAGGTAAAGGCTTGCAGGGAGTAGAATTTATTGTTAAGGCTCCATGGATTCATCATATCAGTAGCATCTTAATAATTTTCTTTGCTTGTTTTGTTATGCTGGTAGGTTTGTCTGATTGGCATTGCCTAAAAATGGCACTATGGGGATCGTCAATGATTTAGTTAGTATTCAAATGTCTAGAGAGGATAGGTGCAGGCCATTCCTAGTGAAGCAGAATGCCTGTTGATCATTTCTTCCCAGGCTGACAAATATTGTACCCTCTTTTGAATGACAGCAAAAGCCAAGACTATTATCCTTAGTGAAGGTAGGACAGTGCTCAGTCTTGTCCCATACCTCCCTGAGGCACAGATCCATCATGTCTTTCTTCACGTAGTCAAGGGGGGGTACATCTCAAGTCATTTAGACCCACATGTTGTGTGACATAGTTATACTTCTACTTGCTGTTCAAGGACTTGTGAGCGTGTGTGTGTGTGTGTGTGTGTGTGTGTGTGTGTGTGTGTGTGTGTGTGTGTGTGTGTGTGTGTGTGTGTGTGTGTGTGTGTGTGTGTGTGTGTGATCTCATGAATCCTGGCACCAGACAAGCAACTAACTGTCATCTTTTCCTTACTCTGTCTGCTGAGAGGTGCATCAGAATGTCCTACAATGGAGTCTCCTATGATTTGAAGAATGTTTCGTTGGATAGATGTCTGCCTTATGCATTCAGCATCTCTGACGTTTGACTCCAACTGTTATGTGAAGTAGTTAGCTTTGCAGACATGGAGTATTTCCGAGGATCAGTGCTTCTTGTCCTTGTAGCTACTCTATTAACTGACATCATGATTATTGTTAGTGTAAGACCCTTGTGCCCTACATCTTACTGTTTGGTTGTTTGAGTTATTGAAATATAATAATGCCGCAGACATTCATAGAGAAATGGTTTTACATTAAAAGGTTATAATCATTACTTGTGGTTATTATTGCTGTGAGAGTAAATGAAATTGTATATCCAATGATGGATATGTGGTTCTTCTATAATGTGCCACAGAGTTATATTTTTTATTTTTGATGCCATATTCTGTTTTATATCTTTTTATATACTCTCAGTTTATCATATGTTAAGACCTAATCTTGGGATATACAATATTATCAGTATGTCAGAATATAAAATTCACAGTTGTAGTAGACATTTTTTTCTGAGCATATTAAAATTATGTCTAAAAATGACCACGACTTTGTAAATAGAGATGTATTTTGCCCCTTTCTCAAAGTAATTTTACATGGCTTGTTTTAGACATACATGTTCCTGATTATTTTATAGGTCAACATTCAAATTACACCATCTTGATTCAGCTGTAAAGGACATGTATGGAAACATTTGTTGCAGCAAGTGCATTTTGAACATTTGTAGCAAAATATCCAGTGCAAGAATATGCTGATATAGTCATCATCAAAAAAACAGGAAAGCAGAAGCTGTAGATACTAGGTTCATTAAAGTATTTGAATGAGAAATCTGATTTCTATGAGGAATTCCTGCTGATATTTCTCTGGATTCCTTTTCTTAATTGCTCTTGGTGAAATTTGAGCTCACAACATTTTTATAATTAAGTCAAAATGAATCAACAGCTATTTTCGGTACTGATCTTTGCTTTCTGTGGTGCATTGTGAATGTCTCTTCTCTGTCTAATATAAATACCATTCTGGTTTCTAGAAAATTATACACTTAGAGGTGCACATATATATGGACATGTCGACCTTCTAAATGTCAAACACAAAATGTTGACATAGCAAACTTTGGCACTCTACTATGCTTGTGCTGAGAAAAAAAAACTTGGGGCATGCAATCTTTCAATTAAA